>NC_054538.1:42843742-43021242 GCF_017654505.1 Polyodon spathula
ACTAAACAATCAATGTAGGTTTTAATTTATATAACATTGATTGGTTGGAATTACAATTTTTCTTCTATTTAATACAGCACAATTGTTTCCAATTAGAAAAAATACAATTTTGGATAGCATTACGATTGTTTTCTTGTTTTTGTTCTTCTTAACACAGCAGCTGATTACTTGTGAACTTTAGCAGCATTTTTATGGTGTTATGTTCAATTTCCGTTTCATGTTTTAAGTGCAATATATATATATCATATATATATATATATATATAGATATATATTATAATATATATATATATATATATTAATATATATATATACCGGGCCCAGTTACCCAAATAACAGCCTACTATTGTAAGAATTATTGTAATGGTTTAACATGCTCAAACTATTATTGTGCAGTCATACAGTTTGTATGAAGACAAAGGAACATTCAAAGCAAATCCGGAATAAGGTTCTTCAAAAGCACCAATCAGGGGTAGGATATAAGAACATTTCCAAGGCACTGAATATCCCCCTGAGCACAGTAAAGTCCATTATTAAGAAATGGAGTGAATATGGCAGAAATGTGAATCTGAAAACTCACATCAAATCTCAGCTAGAGTTTGCCAGAAGGCATGTGGGAGACTCTGAGACCAAGTGGAAGAAGAGTCTATGCCAAGCGTTATGTTTGGTGCAAGCCTAACACCACACATCATCCTGAGAACACCATCCCTACTGTGAAGCATGGTGGTAGCAGCATCATGCTATGGGGATGCTTCTCTGTGTCAGGGCCTGGAAAGCTCATGAAGATAGAGGGCAAAATGGATGCAGCAAAGTCCAGAGAAATCCTGGAGGAAAAGACTGCAAGAGACCTGGGACTTGGGAGAAGATTCATCTTCCAGCAGGACAATGACCCCCCAAACATACAGCCAAAGCCACACTGGAGTGGCTTAAAAACAAAAAGGTCAATGTCCTGGAGTGGCCCAGTCCAAGCCCGGACCTCAATCCAATTGAGAATATGTGGAAAGAGTTGAAAATTGCTGTTCACCAAAGGTCCCCACTGAACTTGACGGAGCTTGAGCAATTTTGCAAAGAAGAATGGGCAAAAATTGTAGTGTTCAGATGAGCAAAGGTGGTAGAGACTTACTCAAACAGACTCATGGCTGTAATTGCTGCCAAAGGTGACTCTACCAAATATTGACTGAAGGGGGGTGAATACTTATGCAATCAATTATTTTCTGTTTTGTATTTGTAATTAATTTAGAACAATTTGTAGATTTTATTTTTCACTTTGACATTATGGTCTTTTTTTGAGTTGATCAGTGGCAAAAACTCCAATTCATTTTCATTCCATGTTGTAACACATTAAAATGTGGAAAAGTCCAAAGGGGAGTGAATACTTTTGAGAGCCACTGTATGTTCTGTTGGTAAAATTGTATTATGATCTGAAGGTGCTTAGCTCAACTGTTCTTTAAGTAGTCCTACTTTCTGAACATCTCACTTATATTGTATACCATTGATAGGCCAAATCTGTACAGCTATCTAGGGTCACATTCACACAGTCAAAAAGTTAAAAGGCCACATAATCGTTTTGAAATCCAACATTCATATTGATCATTACTTGTATAGGCTGTTTAGTTTTAATTCACTGCTTCCATTATTATGACCAAGAGATTCACATTTAGTTGATCCCTACTACAATGGTTAGAGCTTGGAAATATGATAACTGTGATTACCATCACTAGTACCAACTAGTACTCACTGAATAAGTGCCTTCTTTTATTAAATTAGGTCTGACACAGAGAGGGTTAATGACTGAGTTAAGTCTATCAGCAAGGTAAAAATGATATGGAAGTTAAGTAGTCAAATGTTTCAGCTAATGCCTTCTGTCACATCTATCAGTCCAGCTGACAGACCTGGGGCCTCTTTCACGAACATGGTTTAATAAAGCCAGGCTTAATTTAAGTTATCTAGTTTGAGTGAACTCGCTATAATTTAACCGACTAACTTTGTTTCAAGAATGTAGATCAAGTTTAATTTGAAATAGAGCATTCAAGCCAGGTTAACTTTCTGTCAATGTGCTTGGAACCTACCATTAACACGCATTCTATGGCGACGTTGAGTGTGTTGCCATGGTAATCTTTATTAAATGATCAACTAAAAATGGAGAAGTTAAGAAGAACGACTTTCTTCACTGCCACCAAACAATACATTATAATAATGATGTATGATCAAGTAAAAGATGTTTTCATAAAAATAAAGAAAAACACTGCCACCACCAATAGCCAATGCAGTCAACATGGAAGTAAACTGACTTACACCTCAAACACTATGAACAATTTTGACTGAATATAGTTAGGCCTATGCAATCTGTCAAAATATCCCAGTGATTTAAAAAAAATATATTTATATATATATATAACCCTAATATAATATATATATATATATATATATATATATATATATATATATATATATATATATATATATATATATATATATATATTAATAAGATGTGTGTGAGTCTTGCGTGTGAGAGTTAACAAAGTTAACTTTGTTACAAATAGAGACCGCAACAGTATTACCGCTTGTTATCTCTTTTATAAATGTCAAATCTGGCAGGTGTTAAAAGGACATGGCAGCAGATAAAGCTCAAATATAAAAATATAATTCAGACTGGTGAGTTTTTAAATGTATTCATTAAACACAATGCTATGCTAATAATTTATTAAAAAAATTAACTTTGTATAATATAATCTTATACATGTACGTAGGGCATATACATTCAGACATATTGAAATTTAGATTCACTTGTGGCTTTTAATTAAAGCAAACATAAATAAGTGTCAGAGGAGACAAACAGGGGGTGGAGGTGGAGGTGGAGGTGGAGGTGGGGGTGGCCCACCCCCTCCTGACTTCACCCCAGCTGAAGAACTGGCACTGGCACCATAATGGACGGGATCCCTGGGGGCAGTTCATCCTCTTTTACACCAAGTCTGGAAACTTATGCTTTTGTTAACACTAGAACTGCCATGCGGGTCAGTGTGACCCATTTCACATTTAAAATTTTAATTACTCTTATAGTGTAAATTGTATGTCTATGTCTGTTTTTGACTTTTCCTAAATATATCAATTAAATATCCTGACGCCGTTTGATAGTCAGAATCGAAAAAATTATAAAGTTATAAACAGTTCTATAGAACCGCCATGTGGGTCATTGTGACCCATGCATTACAACACGTCTTTTTTTTTTATATAACGTAAGATAGTCTATTATTTTTGTAAATGCAGCAAACAAGACTCCTCCTTGCACACGTGTTTTTATTTCAAGCCTTTGTCCATAGACTGACTACGAGACAAAGATTAATATGATTGTGGATTTGTCAAGATGCCAACTCAGTGAAAGCCTAGTTGCTTATTTTTCAATGTACCTGGGAGACAACAATCCTACATTTAGTTTCGCAAATGCAAATGGGAATATATCAGAAGGAAATATTTAATCTTGAAAGTAGTCATTTTAATTGGAATATGGCAAGCTGCACTCAGATGCACACAGTAAACTGCAATGACAGGTAGGTTAACAACTTATGTGCCCTATATGAAACGTTATATATTATTTTGTTATATTACTTTTAAGAAGAAAAAAAAATCGGTTTTGCAGGTACCAGTTTACAGAAAAGTGTTCAATGGAACTGCGTCTGTGTTTACAGCACAGCTCCTGGATGCAGGCACAGTCAGCTGGCAGACGCGAACGCTCCTCCATAGAGTACAATGCAGCCATCTTACCGGAAGTAGTATTATATTTTATTTTTATGTAGTATTAGAAACAATGATTCTGGTTTTCTAATTTTATGTGTACATATACCCATTCACACCTGTACATCTTTTGAAATGTGTATTTTATTATATTTTTTCACTGTTTGTAGTCATGCTGTATATGCGCTCATTAAAAAATAAAGCCTTTTATGTTTAATTTTCCATTTAAATACGGTGTTTCTGCGATGCAAAGGTTAGCTATGATGTTCATGAATAAAACTTTTTTTTGTTGTATCTGATAGTATGTCTTTCATTTTCATAATGAAGCAGTTTAAAAATGTATTGGTCAAAGTGACCCACATGGTGATTTTAGCAAAAATCTGACGGTTCTAGTGTTAAAGCGAAGGAAGATGTATACATCATTTTGAAAAGTTCTGACTGATGGTTAAGTGCATGCTTTAATCATTTGCAATAAACTATTTCACACCCCATTTTGTTCATACAGTATTGCCAGATAGAAATACGTTTTTTGGACTCAAGGTAAATGATGTAAGTAAACACAGTGGTGTACATAGAGGTAGCAAAAAAAAAAAAGAAACTTACCTACCTTAATCTACGCACACACAAATACGTTCATTCCGCTTAAAATATATGTATTTATTTAATCATTTTATCAATTTACGGGCACTACTTATTTGCATTACAGATCAAACCTATGAAAATAATGTAGCCATGTCTGCAAGA
Organism: Polyodon spathula; assembly: GCF_017654505.1. Lineage (NCBI taxonomy): Eukaryota > Metazoa > Chordata > Actinopteri > Acipenseriformes > Polyodontidae > Polyodon > Polyodon spathula. The sequence continues at coordinate 42,848,218 of NC_054538.1, forward strand.
GTCCCTTAAGTACTAGTAGCATATGAGAAGTTTAAAACTTTCATAGATTCCAGAAAACCCTGAAATGCTACTGTGATATCGCAGGCCCTTAGAGGTGACACCGTGAGGCCTTTCAGGCAGGCAAACCTGGCTTTTAGGATCCCAAAGGCCATCTCGATTTTAACTCTGGTTCAGGGTTGAGGTATGGTGTCATCATAAATGGGTGGCAGGCATAGCCATTGTCATCCAGGAGCAGTCTATTATACTGTCACACATACACAGACATACATACTGTATATTGGATTTTGGGGTAAAATAAAAAAAGATTAAAAACGAATATAATTTTTTTATATTAACCCTTAGCGGTCCATTTATTCAGTGCTTGTCGGGTGCGTCAGGTTCAATCTATTTTCTTTGTTTGTGTCCGTGTTATCTCTGTGGTGCAGGGGCTATGTGTATTGTTCAGATACGCACCTTTTTTCGGCTTCTCTCAGCTCCTATCGGTTTCACTCGACCATTGAAAGGTTTTCTCAGCTTTTTCTGGAGAAAAAACAACTAGAGACCTGTGCCTTAGGTCTTTTTGATGATGACTGGAAAGGAAAAATTGTAATGACGGACCTGGTACAACAATGGATCGCAAAGGGTTAATCTTGCTCAAATTGTTGATTCAGCATACTCTCTCAGAATATTCTGGAATCATGTACTGATCCAGGCCATTGCGTCTCAACGTTTGTAAATAAACAGTCTGAGTCACAGATCATCTGAAAAAGAAAGAAATAAAGTCTGAAATCTACATTACAATGGTTTAAGTGCTTAGCACAGACAAAGTAAAAATGAATACATAACTGGTTTATTATACACAGTGTTTTTAAATGCATTCACAAGAACTCTAAAAATGATCTGTAATGCTACACTTAGATGTATTAAATCACTGGTTACTTTTTAATTGTAGAAACTGTGGCTACTTTGCAACATTTTAACAACTCCCTCCAACTCCATGAAGGCATTTAAACTCTAATGTTCTCTAGTGCAGACAATATTATCTCAAATATAATATAATTTACCTGCACATTCAAGCTGTGGAAGCCCTTCCTGTTCACGTGACCTGCCTCTTGCTGAATGGACGGAGACTTTATGGGGATATGTGTGCAGTCCTCCCACCGACTATGTTGAGGAAGCCTATGTAAGTCACAAATATAATAATAATAATAATAATAATAATAATAATAATAATAATGTAATAATTGTGTACATTATCTTTTGTTCTTATTGATACAGAAAAAATAATAAAATATATTGGAAGCTACTTCAGTTTATTGTAACGATTACCTGCAGCAGCATAGAAGGCCTCTTTGATTCTCTTGTCTGAGCCAACCTCTTTAATGCAAGGTAGACTTTTCATGTTGCTCTGCATACCGTTGCCTTAGTGAGTCCCTCAGCATCGCCAACAGTGTACAAAAATGTACCACAACCCAAAAATCTTAAGCCGATGCAGAGCACCTGCATACATGTAAGGGTTCTGCTCCAGGTTGAGAATTCAAGAGATGGTCATAAGAGACCCACCAGATATAATATACCATTTCTTGAAAACCGATATCCCACTTACAGGTTAGAATTAGGATAATTCAATGGGTCTTGACAATCTCTGAAAACCCTCTCCCGACAAAAAGCCCTTCTCACAATAACAGCAGCAACATCTACAACTCCTGGTAGGAAAGGTGCTGCCAATTTACCTTTTTTTTTCTTCCAGATTTAAGTCAGGATTATTCTTAGTTATCCTACTCCGAAGCAGGTTTATTTAAGTGTGATATGTTACCATGGTTTTAAGCCTGAGTTATTATTATCTTATAAATAATAACCGAATAAGCCTGAATTTCAAATCTAAACCTGGAAGTTAGTTAGATAACTCTTTAAACCATATGTGGAAGGGTGGTGGGTAATTCACTGACACAGGAGACAGACAGGTGGATTTGGACGCACCGCACAGGTGCCCAGTTTTATTTTCAGGATGCTATTTTCAAGTTTGTCCCGCAGATGGCGCTGTGGGTCCGTGGTCTGATTTACCAACGATGGTAAACAGAACCACGGGCATACCAAGCTATGGCGCCCTTGCAGGTGCTCAATGAAATAATAATGAAAACAGAAGGCAAAAATAACAAGGGAAAAATAACACAATAATAAAACTACAAATAAAAGGCACTGCACTCTGCAGCAATATCCCGGTCGCCGCTGCCCGTGAGACCCGAATCTCCGTCCTGCGCTGCCGGCTACTTAGCCTGCTCCGCTAGACTTTTAAGGGGTCTGCCCAAGGGTTCCCTGCCCTCACTGTCTAGCTGTGACACGTTCGTGTCTTTTTTCTTTCCCGGCTGGTTCTCGGTCCGGGACCAGCGTTTCCGCACTTTCAGCGCGTCTATAAGGGCAGACCTGAGGAAACAGCAGATCGTTATTTTATAGGACCTACAATCTCCCAAGACTCACCTCTCAGCCATTCAGAAAGGGGGAAAGTCCACACACCCACTTTCCCACCTCCTTGTGTCACTGCCATGACTCACAGACAGTTGTTGGCCGACTGACACCCTCTTCCTGCAGCCCTGTGAACGCGCCAGCAGAGTCAGCACAGATCTCTCCCTGCTACACCATGTTGCATACACCCCTGGCTAGCATTTAGCTGAACTGTGCTGAAAATAGAAAGGTCCTTGGTTTGAATCTGAACATCTAACATAAATGTTTATTAAATAATCTTAAACAATTTCTTTTAAAAAAAAGACAAACTGCTAATGCAATAGAGCAAAAATCAAGTGCCAACAGGAAGATCAGTTTATTTTATTTAAAGCTTTGTAACAACGGGTCTCCCAAGTGGTGCATCCAGTAAAGGCGCTCTGCGTGAGTGCAGGATGCGCCCTATAGCCTGGACGTCGCCAGTTCGAGTCTGGGCTATTCTACTTGCCTGTTAGCTGCCCGGGAGCTGCATAGTCCTCCTACGCTGTAGCTCCTGGGCGGCTGCATGGTGAATCCGCAGTGTGTAAAGAAGCGGTCGGCTGACAGCACACGCTTCGGAGGACAGTGTATGTTTGTCTTCACCACTTCCGAGTCAGCACAGGGGTGGTAGCAGTGAGCCAAGCATAGATAAATAATAATTGGCCATTTCAAATTGGGAGAAAAAAAAAAAAAAAATTGGCAACGACTAAATTAATAATAATAATAATAATAATAATAATAATAATAATAATAATAATAATAATAATAAAGCTTTGTAACAACAACTGGAAAGCCACCAAGAAAGAATAAACTAAGGAATACATATTTCAGTTATCTTAAAGTACATGGTATTCCTATAACTGACTTGATAATATCATGTTTATCCATGTCACCTCTTGAAGTTGATCAGAAGTGCTGCATTGAACTATTTGCAAGGAGCTCTTGATACATTCTCTTCGATAACAGGTTCAAATAAATTACAAATCAAGCTCATCTGTATCATAATGTGTACGTGTTTCATATAGGAAAATGTGAGATCAAAGAAATTATGTAAAGATTACTGTAAAGATTTTGTTCAATCTTATGTAATATGTATTGCCAGAAGGAGGTTCTCACAATCAAAAAATCATATAAACAAGTAGAATACTGTCAAGAAAAAAACATGGCCAATCCCTGTCATGTATGTGCAGAAAAACATACTAAATAAATTGCAGAATATCGGGAGGTGAGGGCCAAGGCTACTGTTGATAAATACCCCACCAATTATTTTACCAACAATTTTCTCTCCAATTTAAACTGTTAAAATAGGCTTCCTCACCAAAGCAATTCCCCACAAAAGCTCAGGAGAACTGAAGCTCAGCGGGCTTCCTCTGATCCCATGATTAAGCCAATCATCTCTTTACACCTAGGAGCTCAAGAGCTGATTTGAGCCAACAACCGAATCTGTGGAGCCAGTAGGGTCCGCTGTCCATGAGGAGTAACAGCCCCTGACAGTTTTGCCTCCCTAACTCATTAGCACCAAGAATACCAAGACCAGGCTAGAAACTAGTGCCCAAAATGCAGGGATCAGTGTGACCAGTCACCCATTAAGTAAGTCTCATAGTTGTGTAGGGGCTACAAGGATTTGTATGGTTTTTTTTATGTAAGGAAATTAAATGAATGTTAGGTTGTAAGGTTAGTTTGCTGCACTGTGTGAACTGAATAGGACTATGAAGTTACACTAGGTAACTGTAAACAAAAAAAGGGTCACACACCACTATCTTTAGAATGACCCTCATGGTGTAATAAAAAGAGTAACTACATTTTTAAAATCTGGATTTAGTCATACAGAAGTAACATCCAAATTGTGTTTTCTTCACAAAATTCATACTAGGGCCACTGTACACTTGGCACATGTCTTTTATTGTCAGAAAAAAGGAGGTCAGTGTTATATTCATGTAAATAGTATCTATTACTAGAGAAAATAAGAAAAAGGTCATGTATTGAACAGTACCAACATAGTTCTTTCCCTAGAAATAGGAATACAAAGGTTAGACAATTTGTGGCAGAATGCTGTAAACAGCTATATTCTATATAATAACTTGATTCTAAAGAGGTTGAATGTCATTTAAGTTGTCATTTATATTTTTATCTTTTAAATATTCTTTTTCTGAGCAATAAAATAAAATACTCAAACATATCTAGTAGAGAAACCCAGATGAGCCATTGCCATTCAGAGCTGTCAACTCGTATTGATACTCATACTCACAATGTACTCATAGGCCGAAAAAAATTATAATGCCATAAAAAGGCATTTCTGGAACTTAGAAAGTGATCAAGACAGTGTTTTAACTTTATATTTATTCTGATAGTTTTGATGTCAGTGACAAGAAGTCGGCGGGCCTAAAACCAGGAATGCCCCTAAAAAGCAGGCAATTACTGATACTTGTTACGGATAATAATTTACACATGTTACTCGGCACATCCCCAATAAACCTAATATTTAGCTATCTTAATGGACAACTTTGACAATCAAATATTAATGGATAACCTAAATTGGAGAATAAACAAAAAACACCTTTAAATATAACATTCTAGGTATTTGGGATTATTTTGTAAGTAATTTGGTCCAATGGAAATATTAGTTTCTGGCAAGGGATCACAATACTTTAGGCTTTTTCTCACTTTACAATTTATTAACATGTATTTTTTGCTACTGTATTTATTACATAATTACATGGTATGTGTGTTTTTAGTAGCCATGTTTGTTAATCTAAATACATAACAAAAACAAAAATTAAGGTGAAACACTCCAGCGATCTCAGTCCTCATTCAATTGTATTGCTTAAAACATTTCAATCACAGTTCCTCAATCCTTTGTGGAATGTCTAAATAAACACTAATCTTCTGCTACTGGTGTCTATTAATTCCAGCACTGGAAGATTATAACCGCATGCGGTCCTTGCCATTTGTTCCAAATTTTGACTGTTTTATGATTATAAACTGAATCTTTAATAAATTAGAGGAAAATGTGAATCTAGAAATTTTTCTTGGCCTTTTCTGATTTCAGTGGTGAGTTATTCAAATACACTAGTGTTTACTTCATTAGTGACTTTCTTTTTTGTTGTAGTTTCCTTCAAACAGTTTTTTTTTTCTTCCGGTTATTTTATTTTATGCCTAACCAACTTCACATACTCCACCCACATGGACTGGCAGTCTCAGCGACAAGGACTGAGACACTCACCTTTCATGAGCACTCAATTCACAAAATTAAATGTAAGGATTCAGGTGAGTCACAAACTAAAAGTAATACTGTTTGGAATGCAGAGTAAGTAAAGGGAACATGGTTTGAATTATATTTACAATGACTTGCAGTTGTACACTGGGGGCCCACAGGACATATAAGATCAGCTGGCCTTAGTTCACCTCATTGCGATTTATCAGTCACTACTGGTCAGGCCTGGCCCTTGCTTCCTTGGTTCAGTTACTTGGTAACATTGGTTGCCTAGGGTCAGCAGGTTGGCCCTGAGGCAAATTATTTCTCTGGACCCCATAACAGACAATTTGCAACCTTATTAATCACAATAAAAATGATATTAAATCATATCAGCCCAATATAATTTAAAACCTGATAACTTACTTTGCATAAGTACATTTACTTAACTCCATACTCAAAACCAAATGTAGATAGCCTTAGTACTTTCCAGGCTTTGTTCTCTTACTTGCACATCTAGCCATCTTACTCTCTATGGCAGCAGTTGTGTTATTCTGGGAGGGTAATTATGTGTCACATGTGTATCTATTTTTCCGCCTCGTAAATTTTCTAACAAAACAGCCTACCCCCAAAAACACTGTAGGATATATAATCTAATTCCCTTTACTTTCAGGTTTTTTTTTGCAACCAATTGTGTGATGAATAAATGCTCTGAATGCCCCCCTTAGTGCCCTGGAAAGACATAAATGAAAATAAATAAATGAAAAAAATACATTGTTGTTTTTTTTAAAGGATCAAACAAGATCAAAAGTAAACACGTCCAAATTAATAGGATTTACTGGAATGAACCTTACATTTTTGGTCTTAAAAATAGTTGGAGAAGACATAGTAGCTATAGTATCAGAAATAACACATGCCAGCAATGCTAAATATTTTCCATGAGTAAACAAGTTAATTTATTTGCCAATAATACACAAATAGCAGGATATATCTGTGCAGTAATTTGAATGTAAAAGGAAAAAAATAGGAATCTACAGTTTTGAATACAAAAATAGAAGCCAACTGTATTTTTTTTTTTTTTTTAACTCTAACAACCACTTAGCTACGTGACACTTTCGTTTTGCTATGTCTGTCATTGCATTATATATAGAGCGGTTATGTATTGGATCTTCATTGTGCATCGTTAATAATCCCATAAATGAGCCAGACAAGTAGAATCCCAGGTCGGGAGTACAAAATGAAGATTTGGTATATAACCTTTTATATCACAATTGAGAAATGTACTGCGCATTTAAAATGTTGAATTTATAGTTGTTCATTATTAAGCCTTAACAGTAAAAAGCAACAGCATTTTTTTTTTAAATTGTTCATCAACTGTTATAGTTCAGAGAGTTTCAAAATGTGACTCATAGCAGTTCAATGTAAAATATGACATTTTTTTATCCCACATTTTTTATGCGATATCAAGAATTATACAAAGTTTTGTTTTTTTTAACAGTGGGGTTTTTCAACCATGGTATAATGTTATTTATCCCATTGTTTGGTGTTAACTCCTGATAAATTGCATACTGTTTTTATGTCTTACAGATACAAGCAGGGGATTTCATTTGCGTTACTAGTGTACATAATCATTCATGTTCAGAGAAGTCGATTTACACAAAAGTATACGTTTCACAGCACAGGTGTTTCTCTTTATCTTTTTGACCAACCGTTGTATACTTTCCAGAGACAGTGATCCTAAACCGTGGCTAAATGCCGTGCTGTTGTGTTTGCTGTCATTAGGCTTCAGAACACATGTATTAAAGAATAAGAAGAAACTGAAACATCACTTGCCATGTGTTGTGCCTTGAAGGAACAGCTCTTTAAAATCGCTTTGTATGTTGCATGTGCGATCACCAAACACAACCTGTCAGGAGCTTAATGATGATTTACAGAGGGCTGCAGAAAGTAAATAATAATCATTATAAATGGTCCATGATGACTACATATGCCATGGTGCAGAGTTGTTCTTTTTTTTTAATGCTCCAACATTATTAAGGTTTATTCCAAGTCCTGAAGAGCTTGCTGCAGTTTTCATAATCATGTTTTAGAAGCAAAAACAGAATATACTGTAGTTTATCCAAAGGAAAACTGTGCTTTCATTTGTTATTTTTTTACTGTTAATAGGTTTAATACTGTATGATATAGCATTTGTCCTTTTAAAGGCAGTATGTTTTGGCCTGACACCACATTGATGTCTTTTGAAAACCAATGGTGAAATGGTGAAAACAGTTAGTAGCTTCAACTTAGATGTTCATTTTATTATTATTATTATTATTATTATTATTATTATATATTATTATTATTATTATTATTATTATATTATTATTATTCTTTTTTTTTCCTTTGCTGTCCCCTGACCTACCTATTTTTTGTTTATGTCTGTGCACCTGAGTTCAGCTGCTTCTCAGGTCTAGTTGCCTGCCATAGATCTTTACCAAGTAGACCAGATCAGTCAAAGGGTCTTTTTTACAGTAAATCCCAGTGTCATCTATTGATCTATCATTTTGGAGCAGGTTTCCTTTGTTGTTTTGGTAACACACTACTGTGCACTACATGGAGCTACCACTTATAAAGACACTTTGCAGGCCACCAGAATTGTAGAGCAGATCATAGTCAACCTCATAGTCAAAGCACCTGAGTATTTGCAATAAGGGCCACTCAGAATGATTTCAAACATTATAAACTGTGAACAGAAAGTAAAACAAATAAATAGGAAAATGTCATTTGAAGGTACTTGCTCCTTTAGTTCTGTAGAAGGCACACACTGTTCAACAGGGCTAGTATAAAACGTGAGACTATGACGATGGAAACATATCAACAATTGTAGTCAACTAAAGCATAGTTGAAAGTTGGGTTATGGTATAAGCAACCATTGTTAAAGTGTGTTTTGATGGGTACAAGGTCTTTATGTCCTCAGGATGGAAGCCCATGGTCGGGGGATGTTTTAGGGAGACGGAAGGCGTTTGTGTTGCCTGTAGTGGTAGGGTGCCGGTGATGGCAGTCCATCAGAGAACCCTGCCTGCATATGAACAACAGATTTGTCAGTGTGTGACAGGTTGACAGCTAGGCTTCCAGCAGCTTGTCCACTGTTATTAAATCAGTACCTCATCTAAGTGTATAGCAAAGAGGCAATCTACCTCCTCCGTTTGTGAAGGCAGGTTTGCAGTCAGAGCCTGAGCAAATACCTTTAGGCTACGGTGCCAACATTCGGTACAGAAGATGCCATCATAGACATTTCCTTACACTTTAGGCAATACATTTTACTGTTTGATCAGTCAGCTTTCTGACTATCTCTCACAGATGTCTGGTGGCAAGGATGTCTTTCATAGGTTAGTTGATAATAGACTCCTCCAAGAACTCTAGTGCAAATACAGGAAGGAATAGAGGACAGTTAAGTGAACGGCATTGTCATGAACTGTCTGACCATTAAGCCACCATGCAAGATGGGGTAATACAAAGGTTGGATTTGTACAACAGTCGCTGTGAATTGTGCTAGTTATATCTATATCACACATAGATATAACTAGCACAAGATTATATCACACATAAATTCTACACAGCTGAATAAGGGATTTAGTCAGAAAAGTCCTAAAATAAATATATTTTTTAATAATTTGAACCTTTCTTAATTTGTGTGCGCGGCAGTTATATATAGGAAAATTTGGATATATATATATATATATATATATATATATATATATATATATATATATATATATATATATATGTAAAACTATATAGATTAAACTATGTTCCTATTAAAAGAGTTAGTGTAAACTATTTAAATAACAATTTCATATGGTCTATTTCAAAGAAACATAATGAGAGGAAATAGCCATTCATGAGCTATTTGTTTTTATACTGTTTTGATGTCTAAAATTTAGATTTCCTTTGTAATATTGAAAGTTCACAGTAAACCACGATGATGAATAAATCAATAGCGTAAGTAATCACTGGACAAAATTCAACAAAACACTGACGCATGCACATATCTCAAAGCAATGCAAAATCCAGCACAACAGTACCACCAGACCATTTCCTTTTACCTAACTTCTGCTTTAACTCCTGCACCGTTTGATTCAAGAAATAGGCAAAGGATAGTGGACAGATCAATTGGCACATTTCCAACTACAATTTTTTGGGGTTGTATACAAACGGTTCAGATTATCATTTATTTCCACATGTTTCAGACAAAAGCCCCTTTTCAGCTGTGTAGAAAGAAAACTGAACACAGTGCAGTAAACTTGTTGTTTTTGAATAATTTTATTATTATTATTATTATTATTATTATTATTATTATTATTATTATTATTATTTAATTCTTAGCAGATGCCCCTATCCAGGGCGACTTACAATTGTTACAAAATATCACAGTACAAAGTATTCCATTATAAAATATCACGTTACAAGTTATCACATAAAATATCACATTTCAGTATATCACAATACAGACAAGAGCAGTTATGAAAGTACAATAAGATAAAATTTCAAGTAAGAGCAAAATAAAGAATATAGTAAGGTATAAGTAAGAATAAGTTTGACTCAGAGCAGTTATAACTTATCGTAAATATTAGCTTTTAGTAAAGTCCAGTAAGAACATGTAATAAGTTTGATAAATGGATGAGAATGATTTCACAATAAGAGCAAATGCAAACAATATGAGTACGGTTACCTATAAGAGTAAAATCAAGACACAGTTAGTTGGGCACAGTAGTTGAGTGCAGCAAGGTATCACACAGAGCTATTTTTCATTTGCCATTTTTTGAAACTGTTGCGCAATTTCTGGTGAGACGGTAAATAAGTGCAAGGTATTTTTGCCATTTCCAAACATCTGATTTTTATATCCGAATACATGTGAAAAAATAATTGTTCGAATATTCAGATATTTGTCCCAGCACTAATATGTATATGTATATATATATACATATGTGTAGTGTAGTGTAGTCCGAGGGGGGGACACAGGACTACACCTCCCAGAAAGACACAGAGTTGAAAAGCCCTAATTTGTTAATTATTTTATTAGTTAATTATAATGTGTATTGTTCATTATTACCCGCACCTGGTAATTATTGTAAATTAGTGCCAGGTGCAGGGTTTTAAAGGCGCACAAACAGTTCTAGGCTGCTTTGTGAATAAGCCTGACTGTGCGTGTGTGTGTACAGCTATAGAAAAGTAGTGTAAAACTGCTTAGAAATTGTGAAAAACTTTGTTTTTGTTTGTTTGTTTTGTTTAACTGGTAAACAGCTTAGCTGTCCTGTTTTATAGTTTAGATTCCTGTTCATATATTGTGTGTAGTTAGTGCTCATTAGAGCTAGGTGTTTACTTAGTTTTTGTTAATATTAAAAAAATAGCGTAAGCTTGCTTAAAAAAAATCAATTTCTGTTTGCTAGGTCATTTTTAAAGGGGCAAGGAACGACTGTGAGTGGCGGGCCATATTGCATGTGGTGGCAGCGCATGTGGGCGCCCGTAAAGACCCAGAAATGGACACAAGTTTAAAAGATTTGATTGCAAAGATCAATTGGAATATTGCTGCTCAGTTGGAGCAAATCGACAAGTGGAGACTGGAGCTAGGGCTGCCAGAGCGGGAACCAACAGAGCTGGAGCTGCTGCTTCAAAAGTGGGAGTAGACAAGACAGGCACCGCTGTCTGCAGCCCCAGAAAAGGTGGAGCTGTGGTCTGCATTGAAGCAAGAGGGACGGCCGACGGAGCGAGAGATACCGCAACCAGCTACAGACAAGGGGAAGGAGGTGAGGAGCCCACCTCCACCACAGCCCTTACCCCGTGTTCTTGGATACCCTGCTGTTCTGCCTAGACCTCCCTGGGCTAGACCTGGAGCCCAGGAGTCTGCACCACTGGCCACAGTTCCTCCACTGGTCCCCTACTCCAGTCTCCCCGAGCAACCAGATGTTGCTGGGCTGCTGCCAGATGTCAATGGTGCTCCCTCTGTTAGTTGCTTCACTCCCTCTGGGTGATTGGACATTGCTGCACTGGTCCTCAGGTGAAGACTTGTGCCCGCTGCTGTAGCCGCCTATTCCCCGGCTGTCGCCCCAGTCAACCTGGTGGAGACCCTCGTCACCGGTTCTCAGTCCCTACCTGGCACCACCAGAAGAGGAACCAACCGCCCCTTAAGTTCACCCGAGGAAGAGGGCGAAGATGAGATTTGAGGGAGGGTGGTTGTGTTTTGGGGGGGTTGGCCTTAGAATGGCGGGTGTGTTTCATACATGGGGGGAGGATGTGTGAGAGTGTAGTGCGAAGGGGGAAAAACAGGACTACACCTCCCAGAAGGACACAGGCTTAAAAGCCCTAATTTGTTAATTATTTTATTAGTTAATTATAATGTGTTTTGTTAATTATCACCTGCACCTGGTAATTATTGTAAATTAGTGTCAGGTGCAGGATTTAAAAGGTGTGCAGCCAGTCTGTTCTAGGCTGCTGCGTTAATAAGCCCTGTGCACGTGTGTGTGTGTGTGTGTGTGTGTGTTTGTATACAGCCATAGAAAGGTAGTGTAACAGGGCAGGGAGCCCTGTACATGTATTTGTTTATTTTAGAACTGAGTACCCCTCCGCCCCTGTACAATTTATTGTTTTGTATTTGTTTTGTTTTATTATTATTATGATGATTTATTTATATGTATTACGGTTATATATGATGACCAGAAACCGTAGGTTTTGTTTGGCAGCTTGGATGGGAAGCCCCATCCACATTAAAATACCTTCTGTGAATGCATGACTGTCAGCTAGTAATTATTGAATTAGCTGGCAGTCACTCATAATAAATCTACCTGTGCATACTATGGCCGAGGGGTAATGAGAGAATTAATAGCCAGTTAACCCCTCGGCCATGATATAAAAGACCTGCAGCGTTGGCTGCAAGAGGTGGGTGTTTGAAAATAGGAACGAGAGTGAGCGAGTGGATTAAAAATGAAACTAAAATATAAATAGGAACAGTGACAGCAACAGCAACTGCCCAGCCTGACCTATTGTTTGTGTTCAGTGTTCTTGATTATTTGGTTTAAACTTTTATTTTGCTCTGTGAGCGTTGTTTTGTTAAAGCCTTTTTTTTGTTTTGTTATTTAAATAAAAATGCCGCACGCTGCGTCTTTTGCCCTGCAGTACTATACATACAGTATAGTTTGCCAAAAATATTATGAATTAAAATATGTAGGAGAGACAGGTACAGCAATGATGTAAAATAATACAGAATCACCTATCAAACAACCAAACAACAAATTAAAATTGTCAAGTGTCAACTGTGAAGTTGTCAAACAGTTACGACAGAAGGCAAAAATCCTTGCCGATTGTCAGTGAAGGTACTGTAGACTGAAACCAGACACACTTTTTTTTTGAGAACATTGTGGTCTTTTTGATAATTATTGTTAATTTTTTTTTTGGCTTCACAGTCTAGAAAATAAGCACTTGCATTAGAACAGTTGGGTTTAATTGGTAAAATGATGAACAGCTTGTGGTGGGTGATACAGATTATTTGTGACAGTTGTGCAGTGCTGTTCTGGCTTTAGTGCTCCCTCTGCGACAGCTCCGGAATTGTGTTAGCCGTCTAGAGTGGTGTAACAACCAAGACGATTACACACATACAAACAAACAAAAATCACCCAAGGAATAGTGGTCAGGTCACAGTTAATCCAGTCACACCTGCTGAATTGGCAGAAGCTCTGAATAGAATGAAATCTGGAACCGCCATGGGCTATGACAACATCTCTCCAGAATTCCTGAAGCATTTTGGACCATTGGTAAGGTCATGGCTGGCTGGGTTTCTAACGCATGTCCTGTCAGAGCACCGCATGCCATGAGTTTTCGATGCTCAAAAGTCATCTCTATCCTGAAACCGGGTAAGGACCCTCGCGTTGCAGCAAGTTACAGACCTATATCACTACTTTCAGTATGCTACAAGGTCCTGGAGCGGGTGATCCTTAAACACATCACCCCAAACATTGAGCGGATCCTCCCACAGCCCTTGCTCTCTGCTAATCAACAGCTGAGTACTGTGCCCCAGTCTGGTGTCGCAGTTCTCATGCAATGAAAATTGACACTCAGCTGAACTCTGCAATGCAGACCATCTCCATCACTTTTCGCACAACTCCAGTCCAGTGGCTACCGGTGCTGAGCAACATCACACCTCCACACATTCGGCGCAAGGAAGCAGTGGTCGTCAACAAGATCCAGGATAACCCGGTGCTACCATTGCATGACTTTATTCTCCATCCACCAAAGGTGCGTCTGGAATCTAGACACCCTGTCTGGCTGTCACTTCCTGACCCTGATTGATCATCAACAACCCAGTGGCAAGAGGAGTGGTTCCAGAGCGACACTTGCAACCAATTTCTCATTGCCGACCCAACAGACCGCCCGCCCAGCTTTGACCTGCCACGACAAGATTGGACTTTACTCAATCGCTATCGTACTGGTCAAGGTCAGTGTGCAGCATGTCTTTATGACTGGGGCCTCGTAGACAGCCCACTCTGCTCATGTGGGCAGACACAGACAATGCTTCAAGTTGTGAAGGACTGCCTGCTGACAAGTTTCCCAGGTGGACTCCGTGCTCTACACACAGCTGTTGATTGAGCAGTTGCTTGGCTGCACAAGAAAAGCACACGCTAAAGAAAGAAATAAGTTACAAAACAGTGTGAATGTAGCTACTACCCATGTTTATATATTATGGTAAAAGGTTGAATTTGGTCAATCTTAAGCTTTACCGGCAAATGTCAACATTTACCAAATAAGGTGGTAAATGTCTGAAATGGTGAAGAATTAGATTGCTTTTGAGACATTAACCGGTTAATCTTATGATTTACCAAAGCTTATATCATCGAGGAATATATTTATTCCTGCATATAAATTGTCAATTAACAAAATAATCATTAATTTCAAGTAACATATTTATTACTGCATATGCATTTTCCATTAAGAAAAAACATTAATGTTGAACAATATCTGCATACGTATTTTCCAATAAGAAAATAGTCATGAATGAGCTTACAGTAATGCACAGTTGTGCAATTTAAAGTAGTTCAGTATGGTATTGAACAATAGTGTGATCCACTTATGTAGAACAACCAACATTCTGGTAAATATGTGTATAAAACAACTGACAATGGTGTTGAAGGATATTGTACTTCAAATATGCAGTAGTTTGATGAAAAATAACATTCTGTTAAATGCAAATTTAATAATTTAGGACCTTCAACAGAAAATCATACTTTGGTTTAGACACAAAATGCCACAAAGACAGGCAGTGAATAGATATATTTACTTGTTGCAGCATGGTACACTCTTGTGGCACTTAGAGTTACACAGGACTCCTGAAGCCCTACAAAGCGAGACATTCGGCCAAAGCCACTTGGTTATTCTTGAGATTTACTGGTAAATGTCTAAAGCAGGGTCATCATTTGCTATTGGTTTGCTCCCCCCACCCCATGATATACATGACATATGTTTTCTACTTGTTGACCCCCCCCCCAGACACATAATGTATAATGTATAAAATATAATATATAATCACATATAAGATGGTCAAAGTTTTCTTCACAAACTAATAAAAGTTATACTGTGCCCTCTATAAACTCATAGTTGACTCTTTTTCACAGTGGATCGGCAGAAAATAATATTTAAGGTGGTACACTACAGTATTAGATACATTCTGGTTGAAATGTACTGTTATAATTACTCTTTTAAAATGTTACATTTCTTAAATATGCTTCTATATGGAAAGAAATGATTGTTATACATGAAAATAAATGTTCTTTTGCGAACATATTTTCACCATATGCAAATGTTGGTATTAGTTTGGCAAAAACATTACACTTACAGGCTGTTGACAAATTTGCCTAGATGAAAGCGAGATGCTACCCCCAATGTAAACATTTTATTTAAAACGTTGCTACATATTTCTATTTTTAGACATTCAACTGCATTCTTACCCCTGGCTCTTTTTGTAAAGGCCAATGTGAACAGGCTGGCTGTAGGGATGACGTCAGGACAGAAAGTCTTGACAGGTGAAACGGAGAAGCTGCGGCGCTCAGAGCATTTAATAAACAAACAAATAAGAGTTAAACAAAAACAGCAGATGGCACATAAATAGACAAACAAAACGAACATACACTAACAAACAAACAGGGAAAACAGGGGATGAATTCTAAACAAGAAAGTACCGTGCTGGTCCTCCAGCATGATGTAGCAATTGCTAGAAGTATTATTGTTGTTGTTGTTGTTGTTGTTATTATTATTGTTATTATTTTTGTTGTTGTTATTATTTTCTCCTCACTCTCTCCCGTTCTTTCTCCCTGAACACACAACCCCAAGTGAGTGAAACAGTAATTCTTTTATGCAGGTAAACCGAGACTCCATTGCTAATCAATCATTCAATTTGGAATCTTGCACGTCAATTAATTTGTGCACTTCCCCATCCTCACATACAGTACAAATACCACTTTTAATCTGCATGTGAACTGATTGTGCCACCCTCATGTCTAAATACAATTATGTATTTTAAATCACTTGTGCTACACATTTATATCCTGTGCACCAACATCTATATACCAACATTAACACACCACACACCACACACAACATATAACACAAAATACACAGGGGCGGGTCACACTGCCACAACCATGCAATATATATTTTTTCAATGGTCTGAAATAAGATTAGTCTAATGTCCCTACTGCTACTTTAAAACGATTAAGAACAAAATGATGATGTACCGCTATTTGTTGAATGTAGCCGTAGTTACAGTATGTAACTGTGACAGGATAGCTGGGAGGACAGAGACTCAGAGACAGTAAAACTGCTGTTAAAGAGCTGCTGCGCTGTTTTAATCAACAAAATAAATAAAAAATTCAAACAAAACACTGCTTACAGAGCCAAAAATAAAAGGTCAAACAAAAACTGTTCAGGCTGGGCAGAGCCTTCACTGAACTTTGTAACACAAAACAAATTTAGCAACACAGAAACATTCACCCCAAAACACCTCCACCAAACAAAGGAATTTCCCTCTTTTTTTTAGCATGTGGCTGGAGCCTAATTATCAATTACTCAATTAGCTCAAGCCACATTCTCACATGTATTTTGGCAGGGATAGGAAATGAACCACATCCCTGCCAACCACCACCAAATCACCACACAACAATATTTACAGACAGGGTCCTGCCCTGCCACATTTACACACCCCCCCCCCCCCCCTTTTTTGTGCGTAGCACACATGGCCCCACGGCCACCCCCCCCCCCCCCCCTTTGAAAGCCATCCACCCTCCCTCAAGTCCCCTATTGTCCTTCCTCTCCCATCCTTTAGGGAGGGTTAGTCCATAGTCCGGCGCCTTCCTGGCGGGACCGAGACCTGGCGACAGGGGACCCTGGCGTAGTGTATGGGGCGCAGGCAGGCAAGCAGTCGGCTGCAGCCCCAGGCAGATGTGCGAGCACAGGCGATTGTGGAGCGATGTCTGGGAAACCAGGGGGACCGGAGCAGGAGACCAGGCGACCTCCTGTGCCTGGTGGTGTGTGACCTGGGAGTCAGGCCCAGCGACCAGAGGTCCAGACATGCAGCCTGGATGTCTGGGAGCCCAGGTTGAGGGAACCAATCCCCAGGCGCTAGGCTATGGCACAAGGGTGGTGGTCGGGGCTGTGGAGGAGGTGGTCTCCACCCCCCCACCCCCCCACCCCCACTTCTTCATAGCCGGTAGCTCCATTCTGTTAGCGTTAAAGCTTTTACCCTCTTTTAAAACAAAAAAGTCTCAGTGAAAATGATGACTGCAACGTTACACACTTTATTACTATAAAATGAGACTTAGTGGAATGTCATTTTCGGGTTCGGTATAAACCAGTGTGATGCTTAAAAAACTTGCATTGCATGTTTTGTATAATTTATTTTACAAATAATTTACTTTAAAAACAATGTTGACAAAGCTCAGAACACAATGTTCAATGTTGGCACAACTATATAAAAACTCAAGCGATGCTGCATCTTTTTCACAGTGGCCAAGTAACACCTAGTTTTTAATAGAAAACAGCAAAACAGTTTGGGATAGTTCAGGCTTTTCAACTCGCAACCCAATGCACTCTGGTACATTTTACCTGTCTAATTTGTTGTATTTATTATTAGTACACTAGTGACCAAATGGTAGAACTGATTGACATTCTGAGGAGCCTAATTGCATCACCTGTTATCCATTACCTCATTCCATTACTAACTGCCTATAAAAAGTGTGCTGTCAGCACAGTGTAGGAGAGAGCAGGGCAGACTGTTTTGCTGAAGGACCCAGACCCAGACCCAGACCCAGACCCAGACCCAGACCCAGACCCAGACCCAGACCCAGACCGAAATTGCTGGACGAACAGACTGCAGGAAGAGTCTGGAAAGGTTGGACAAAGAGATAAAGGGAAGTTACAACCAAGTAGTAGTACTTTTGTTTGAATGGTGAACCCTGTCTAGTCTGCAGATAAGTGCACAGGGCTAGAATAATTTTGTTCTGTGTGCGATTGGAAACCATTTTATTTGACAGTAGAAACGTTGAAATGGAACTGCATTGACGGTGGCTTTGTTTTGTTCTTTTTGCTTGTTACAACAGGTACCTGGGCCCGGGGTTTGGGTTGACCCCCAGTTGGACAGTGAATAGTAGGACAGCATTCGGGACAGGGAGAAGACGGCCCCAGGTTTTGACAGGACCTGTCTGTGTGGGGCTAATCTAAAGCGAAGATGACAAGGGCCCTTTTCAGCCTGGAGTGATACTACAAGCCGGAATACAAGGTTATATCTTTCTGTGCTACAGCCTCTTCTCGCGGTTAAGAAGCACTGGGACCCTCCCTGCCTATTGAACTTGTTTTTAGATAGTGTTAACCTAATCCAATTGTTTTAGTAAGAATTGCTATTTTAGATAGATGTCATATTTATAGTTTTAGTTGGGATTATATTTTATTGTGTAATTTGTTGGTTTGAAAAAGATTTATTGTGGCCATTCATTGCAATGAAAATTGAAGCTTCCAAATGGACACAACACTGGAACCTCGTTCATCTGGGGGGGGGGGGGGGGGGGGGGGGGGGGTCGGAGTTAGTGTCACGAGAGAGAGAGAGAGAGAGAGCACATTTGTACACATAGTTAATAATGTTTGGTTTATTGTCACCTGGTCAGCTCTCTACCGGTTTGGTGCATTAAGGAATGTGACATAAACATACAGTTATAAAGCTGTAAATCTCTCTGTATATTGGTCTATGACCAGAGCAGAAACATTGGCGAAAACTGGACTAGTATGGGCTATTCCTGAATGCTTACAGTTTGTTATTGTAACATTGTAGGTTATTTTTTTATTTATTAATTTTAATACAGGTAAGCTATTGACATAAAGTATACTTGAAGTTGCAATACACTGCTCCTACTTTAATCAAACAATGTAAAAGATAACGACAAAAATATTGTTATTGTTTTATTAAATACAGTGATATGTAATTTAGTTTTGCATAACTTATTTGACATTTAAGATAAAATACAAGTTGCTATCTGCATTGTTTGATTTATAATTTAAACTATAACAATGTAAAGTGTATTATTTTAAGCTTTCTTACTCATAAATATTGGATTCAATACATTTTCTCTACCAAGCAAAATGGGTCTACACATAACAATTGGGTCAAAACACTGTAGGATACCCGGTCCCTTTGCTATTGCAAGCAGCCACAAAACTACTGATAGACTACTTTGTCCATATAAGTGAGCACCTAATTTGGAGATAATTAAATACTCACTTGGTGGCAATTAGATTAAAAATAATTTTTTGACTTACTCTGCCAGACAAGCATTTGTCATACATTTTTTTTTTTTTTTTTTTTTATAGGTATTGTATACATGTTTAAATCAAAGGAGATTATTTTGCATTGAATCTTACATTTATTCAGTACAGGGAATCTGTAATTGCTGCATAGGGTTAATGATTACATGAAAGTAAACATGGCTGGAAATCATGTTTAAACAAATGTAATTCATGTACAGGAATACATATTATGTATGTATTAAAACACTGAAACTAAAACTGTATATATGTCAGTGGTTGAACTATTGCCCTTACACCACTGGGCAATAGTCTTCACCTGTCACGTGATTGGTTCACATCATTGTCAGTGCCGCCACTTTTCAAAGGAATGCCCTCCATCTCCACTCCTAACAACAAGATAAAATGGCTGAATGAAAACTGCTCAATGGCGATTCTGTGACAGAAAATGAATTACAAAACACTCATTCTGTTATTTATTTATGTTATGTAGTCATTTACTATATTTAAACATAATACTGTAAAGCCATAAACATTTATGATCAAAATATTGGGCGAATCACACCCATAAAACCTATTTTGCTCCAGAATTGTTGGTGACCTGTTGCACTGGTATTAGTATATTACTTCATTATACAGCACTAAGATATTTGTGCCAAAAAAGGCTTGCAAATATTTATGCCTTTACAGTATATAAAGTCGCATTTATTATCCAGCCCTGCCTCTCATTAATTTCACTGACTCAAATATTAACTATGTTCTGCAACTCAGCTGGTAGTGGAAAATTAAATGCCCCTCAGGAAGACTATTGTTGCCTGCGGCTTTGGGCATTATATCCCCCTGTCGGTAACAATAGTCTTCCCTCAGATCAATAATCTTCCACTCTAGCCCTCTTCTCCAGTCTATATTTACTATATATATAAAGGCATATGAGAGGAAGAAACTTTGGTATGCTCAACTAGCTATTGAAGCAGAAAAGAGAGGATGGAGAGTCAGAGTTTACCCAGTGGGGGTGGGTTGTCGAGGATTTGTGGCACACTCTACAACATGGTTTCTTAGAGACGTCGGGTTTAGTGGCCAAGAGTTGCGTCGCACATGAAGAACTTCTCTGAAGCAGCAGAAAGGAGTAGCAACTGGCTGTGGTTGAGACAGAAAGATTCTGGATGGGGATCTCAAGCACAATAGAAAGAAAGCAACACTGATGTACGGGTAAGTAAACTGGGCTGAGTTGAGTGGGGGACAGAGGGGGTTGATGCTGGGATGCCAGAATCACTGTCGAGCCCTCTTGAGGTGTCGTGGGCTAATCAATGAAACACAGAGGATGGAAGGTGCCCACTTGAAGACCCTAGAGATGTACCCTACTTAGCTCAATCCAAACGGTTGTCATGCTGATGCGCTCCCCGGAGCCAGCATAGCAGCCGTTGTGTGTGCTGATGCGCTGGGGAGGCAAAATGAGCTGATCCCTGGAGCCAGCATTACACTTCAGCAATCAACACTAGACAGACATCTACATCATCAGATGGAAAACAACACAAATGGATGAAGGTGTAGATGGATCACATTAGTTTAGTGCAAAGCTACATCTTAGTTGGTTCTTATCTTGGCGAGAGCCGAGTTCAAATCAGCATGAAGTTCAACATCTACTCTCATGTAATTGAAATCATTATATATATATATATATATATATATATATATATATATATATATATATATATATATATATATATTTTGTTTTTTGTATTTTTTACTTTGGGCAGCAATTACTTTTCCAAAACCAATGACAGACATCATTTGTCGTGGTGATACCATTTTGGACCCATATGTTACGCTTCTTAATTTAGACAAACGTAGTTTTTTTTCCCCCATAACTTGTTTTTCCCACTGAATGCAAATACTACTTTCTGACATTTTTGTCTTTCTTTTAAAATGCTTTGTTGAGTTATTTTCTTATTGGTAAGAATCTTGTTGTTTCAGAGTTCCCATGGCATGTTTTGTTTCAATAGCTTCAGATTGAAACTCATTACGACGAGAAACTCATTACAAATGCATATAAGGAATTAACAAAGCTAGTTCAACATATGAGAGCTACTACATGCTCTCTTGATCCTATTCCTACAAAATATCTTCTTGGTGTTGTTTTAAAATTTATAAATGCTTCACTTTCCTCCGGTATAGTTCCCTCAGCTCTTAAGGTCGCTGTGGTGAAGCCATTACTTAGGAAACACAGTTTGGACCCTAAAGTCCTCAATAACTAAATCTCCAATCGCCAATCTCCAACCTACCACTAATAGATAAGGTTCTAGAGAGAGTTGTTGCAATTCAATAAAAAAAAAAAATCTCACTCTTAACGGTATATTCGAGAAGTTTCCGTCTGGTTTGCGTGCTGCACATAGCACCGAGACAGCCCTTGTCAGAGTTGTGAATGATCTGCTGATAAACTCTGACTCGGGCTTTCCATCACTTTTAATTCTTCTAGAACTAAGTGCTGTCTTTGATACTGTAGACCATTCCATTCTTCTGAATCAAACTGAAAGCACAGTAGGACTGTCTGCACTTGTCCTATCCTGGTTCAAATCTTATCTTTCTGATAGTTTTCAGCCCGTCTCTATTGGGGAGGTAAAATCTGCATTATCGGAATTTGTCTGTGGTGTTCCACAGGGCTCCATTCTAGGTCCCTTGTTGTTTCCATTATATATGTTACCTGTAGGTGACATTATCTGCAGACACGGAGTGAACTTCCATTGCTATGCTGATAATACCCAGCAATGTTTGTCCCTAAAGCCAGGAATTTCTTCTGCCTGGGTGTTATTAGCTACTTGCCTTACAAACATCAAGCATTGGATGTCACAGAATTTTCTAATGTTGAATTCAGATAACACAAAGGTTATGCTAGTGGGATCATTGAACCAACTAAAAGGAAATGTGGGACTACATGAGCTCAACCCTTGAAGTCTCTCATCAAAATTTAAACTAGAAATTAAGAATTTGGGGGAAATCTTTGATCCTGATCTATCATTTGAGACTCATATTAGGGAAGTTACTAAAGTATCTTTTAACCATTTGAGAAACCTGCCAAACTTAGACCAATTATTTCCATACATGATGATGAGAGATTAATTAATGCATGCCTTTGTTTCATCTCGAATTGATTATTGTAATGCACTTTTTTTCTGGTGTCCCAAAACGTGTGGTATCCCACTTGCAGCTTTTTCAGAATACCGCCGTTAGAATTCTGACTAAAACCAGGAAAAGTGAACATATTACCCCTGTTTTGGCCTCTTTACATTGGCTCTGTGTAGTATAGAATTGATTTTAAGATTTTGTTGTTAACTTACAATGCCCTAGTTATTTGCAGGAGTTACTGACCCTGTATCTTCCAATCCACACTCTGAGATCACAGGATGCAGGGCTGATGGTTATTCCTAGGGTCAACAAAAGCAACACGGGAGATAGGGCCTTTTCTTGTAGCTCTGAAATTGGTCTGCCTTCATTTGTCAGGGAAGCTGGGACTGTTAGTTTTCAAGTCAAGACCAAAAAAGCACATGGCTTTCTTGTCTTAGTGGGTTTTAACTTTAAAATTGCTGCTTTTGTATTATAGGCATACTGTTATTGTGGTTTGTTCTTTTTCTGCTATGTACTGTACAGCGCTTTGCGATACTTTTGTATAAAAAGCACTATATAGATGCAATAAATAAATACATAAATATATGTCATTTATATAAAACCAATGCATCAGTTTATGAGTAAATGCATACCGGTAACCTTTTTTTCTCCTTTTAAAATACAGAACTGATAATCATTTTTTGAGTGATACATTCTGTTGTTTTCATTGTAATAGAATGATTCGAAATTCGAAGCCGATCTTCATGCAAGCCAAACATTCTTAATCCCATTTTATCCCTCACTAACAGCTAAATGGAAGCATCAAGGGGGTGAGATTGTCTGTGGATGTTAAGAAGAAATTCATTGCAGGCAATCATCATTTACCATCCAACGTTGACTTCTGGAACATGTGCTTTCTCTAAATGATAAATCGAATGAGTTTTCTCCAGCAATAACCCCTCAGAATGTAAATGAGGAATGAAGGAACATAAGACAAAAGAAACCTTAGTAGGGGAC
The DNA here is from genome assembly GCF_017654505.1 of Polyodon spathula. Classification (NCBI taxonomy): domain Eukaryota; kingdom Metazoa; phylum Chordata; class Actinopteri; order Acipenseriformes; family Polyodontidae; genus Polyodon; species Polyodon spathula. Next base: position 42,871,805 of record NC_054538.1, read on the forward strand.
ATTTTAAGTCCACTTAAAGACACACTGGTACTAGTTTATAACATAACCTGGGGCAACCAGATAAAAGGATTTGCTACTCCATGTAGTCACAGTTAAAATCTTTATTTTACCAAACTCAACATGTTTATACTTTGACATACACTACTAGTCAGTGCTATGAACTGCACACATTGGTAATCTGTTGCACTTTTCGGAATGCTAATGCAGTTACTGAACATGTCACCAATCACAAGCACTATGATTTCGCAGTGTTATGCCTGTATGGCCAGTCTTCGGGAAGAATTTGTCAGGTGTTTAGGAATGTCATTGCCGATGTCACTGATGATGTCATATGTGATATCAAGTGTGACAGGAAACATACATATAAGGGTGCGGAGATAAGCTTATGTGGCTACCTTAATTTGCAATTTCCCAACCTTTTGGACTTTAGCAACCAGACCTTAGCGTTACTTTAACTAAGCATTTGCCATTGAATTTCTGTTGTTTTGCAGAAGGCATCCTGGAAAATCAAACAACCACATCTGCCACATAATGTAGTGGTGAAAACACAACTTGAGACACTAAATAGCACAGAAGAAAGAGACATGCAGCAAGTATGTAAAGTTTTTTTTTTTTAAAGGCAAATTTATTGAAGCTAAATGAAATGTAAAACATGTTAATCTCTGCCCCTGAGGCTGGAGAGGTAGGGACAACTTTGAACAGTAGTGCTGAGTGCAGTTATTCTTCATGCTGCATGGCTCTGTCCACTCTCTCTAGAAAGATCAGGAAAAAATCCTGCAGGTTTTTAGGCAGTCTGGTGTGTTGTGTGCACTGAAACCATTGCTCATCTTTTCGCACCCAAACAAATAGTGACCATGGCTGATAATGTTCCCTTTGTGGAACACAATTGCCACAGCTTAAAATGTTTTGCGATCAATTACAACTCTGTCATGCTTGAAATTGGCAAGTGCTGTATTAATTGCAATATCATATCATTTTAATAAACAATATGTGGGATAATTAATTCAGTGTTTGAATTTTAAAATGGCACTATATAAATCTGGTGTTATGTAGCAGTATGTTTATTTTCTAAGCCAGCACAAATGACATTCTAAATAAGTAATTTTTTGGTAGGAATAAACGTATTAAACACATTCATGTCTTCACAAAATAATTTTCATTTTTAAATATTCTTTTAAAAACTGTAAACATGAGCATGTTATCATTTATGTCTTGTTGTCAATCAACATTTTGTTATTGTTGAACTTTTTTTCTAAATGTGGACATCAGTACATACCTCTGTGCCTATTTGTTTTGTGTTACTGTTTTATTTTTGTTTAATAAACATGCGCCCCAGCGCTTGAAACCTGCAGTTACTGTCTCTGAGTCTCTATCCACCCAGCCATCCTGTGACTCATGCCAAAGGCCAAGTTTCTAGAAACCATTGGGGCAACCTTGCCAGGGCACAAATCAAATAGGCACAACTGTAAAACCGATGAGGGCCAAGGTTGCCCAATTGTTTCAATAAAAGCGGATTGAACTTGCATGAAAAACACAAGCAAAGTAAGAAAAAACAATTGGAGCAACCTTGGCCCCCATCGGTTTTACATTTGTGCTGGGCAATTTTGTCTGTTCTTGACTTTTCCTAAATTCATGTATTAACCCATTGCGGTCCATTTATTCTGCGCTTGTCGGGCACTTCAGGTCCAATTTATTTTCACATGCGCTGTTTATTTTACACGTGCTGTTTATTTTTTATTTTTTCAGAGTAAAACAGGTTTAAAAGGCACTGAATTGCAAAGAACACTCAATACTGTATCTCCAGCCAAGCCCCACCCCTTGTTCGCTGTATTTTTCACATACCTCTTTGTAGACGTGCATATTACTAAATCCTCTCCTCCTCAATAATGCAATCTAACTCATTATTGTATTACTATAACATCTCAAAAAGCTCTGCAAATGTCCAAGATATTCTTTGAGCGCCGGATGCAGAAGCAGCTATCTCCTTTGTTTATGTCCATGTTATCCAATGGTGCAGATACGCCCTTTTTTTGGCTCCTATTGGTCTAACTCAGCCATTGAAAGGTTTTCTCGACTTTTTCCGGTGAAAAAACGACTAGAGACCTGTGCTTTATGTCTTTTTGATGATGTCGGACATGGTCTGACATCGGACTGGAAAGGGAAAATTGTAATGTCGGACCTGGTTCGACATAGGACCGCAAAGGGTTAAATACCATGACGCTGTTTGAAAGTCAGAATCGCAAAAAAAAATAAATAAATTATAAGCACTGCTACCTAGAACCGCCAAATGCTGTAATTTTTTTTCTTTATTTAGTAGTCACCAATTTATTTAATCCTGTTTTTCTCTCAATTTGAAATATCCAATTGTATTTAAAAAACAAAATTTTAGGCACAGCTCACTGATACCATCCGTGATGACTTGGGAGTGGTGAAAATGAACACATGCTGTCCTCTGAAGCATGTCCCATCAGCTGACCACTTATTTTCACTCTGCAGGCCTGCCATGCAGCCAACCCAAAGCTACAGCATCGGAGGACAATGCAACTCTGGACAGCTTACAGGAAAGCCTGGCCAATCTACAGGGGTTGCTGGTGCACAGTGAGCTGAGAACATCCTGGCTGATGTAAGCACCCCTCCTGGGCAACTTTTGGCCAATTGTACTCAATTGGGAACTTCCATCCATAGTTGGTAGTGGAATAGCCTAGACTTGAACTGGTGACCTCCAGGTTATAGGGTGCATCCTGCACTCCATGCAGACTGCCTTTACCAGATATGCCACTCTGGGGCCCCCAAAAGCTGTCATTTTGATAGCTTAATATAATACATGCTTTTATTGTTAATATAACCTACAATACACTATTTTGATATGTATACAAGCCAGTTTTGCACTTCTTCCCGGTCCATGACGTCACCTCCACACGCACCACTCTAGCCATCTGTGACAGAGAGGCAGCATTTTTTTGTTACAGGCACCAATCTGCCTAACCCTGAAAAAACTGTTTACAATTTATTTTTGTCACAACCATTTCACTTGCAGTCTGGAGCCCATCAAATTCTCTAAATAATAATAATAAAATTAAAAGTCTGCACAGTTATTGGAAACAAAACTTTTTCAAAAGTTCTGAATCTGACAAAAAAAAAAAAATTGTTCTCTAAATGCAGATTATTTTTAAAACAAATGCAGTTATTTTATATTTTGAGTATTTTCTTAAGGAACCATAAGGCCTTGTACACACATAGCCTAAATGTGGCTGTGAGTGCACGTTTTGCTTTTAACATGGTTTAAGTACACACACAGTTTGGTTGCAAAAAAAAAAAAAAAAAAAAAAAAAAGCACTAGCACTAGCAACTGTGTGTGTGTGTGTCTGTGTGTGTTAAAACTGCACTACAACAACTGCAGTAGGTGCACGGTTGTATAAGCCAAACTTACTGCGCCATCAAAATCAAAGTCCAACAAATAGCATAAACAGGTGTGTTGAACTTCAATATCCGCAGATAGAATCCGAACACTGAAAACCGTGAAGTGGCAACAGGAATCCCTATAATGTCAATTAATACGGTTAAATTGTAGACACACTGTTTGACCGTATGGCTATATATATATATATATATATATATATATATATATATATATATATATATATATATATACACTTGGCTCATCAGGCACCTTAGACATGCACACATTTTTAATCCATTCATTTGGAGACCACTGAATCTGTTCTCACCAGCTAGTTGGAAGATCGGCTAAATGTTTTGATCTACCATCATGGTACTGCAGATCATCACCAGTGTATTTTGCAGTGCAGCAAAAGTGAAACGGTGTCTCCGCTGTTTTGCAGAAAGAACATAGCTGTGCTTGATGAGTACTCAATCGTTTATGCACTGTACTTTCTTCAGAAAGCATAAACAAAAACAGCTGCCACACAAATGAAGTGAATGTCATGTAATGGTGGTCCGAGTTCGGTTGTTAGTTTAAACAGGGAGTGCACTCACTTCAGTAATAAAAGGCTTATGTACAACAAACAACCACAGTGATTGGTTGTCACGCGAACCACAGTGTGTGTGTACAAGGCCAAAATGATCTACAAGTCCTGGTTTGAGTGCATTTCTTTGTGCTGTTACCACATCTCTAGCAGTGGAGACCATTCTGTCAGCAGAGACTGGTCCCTGGGATGCACAGGTAATGCTTTGCTAATGCGCACAGATGTTGCTGATAGTTTTGAACAATTTAATGTTTCTAGTGTAGCTTGTGCACATCGAGTTATCATACCTTCATGATCTGACGCCATCTGTAACTGTGATGGCGATGACGTACTGTCGATCTGATGGTGTCATGAACACTCAGATTGAACATAAGAACATAAGAAAGTTTACAAATGAGAGGAGACCATTCGCCATTCAGCCCATCTTGCTCGTTTGGTTGATAGTAGCTTATTGATCCCAGAATCTCATCAAGCAGCTTCTTGAAGGATTCCAGGGTGTCTGCTTCAACAACATCACTGGGGAGTTGGTTCCAGACCCTCACAATCCTCTGTGTAAAAAAGTGCCTCCTATTTTCTGTTCTGAATGTCCCTTTGTCTAATCTCCATTTGTGACTCCTGGTCCTTGTTTCTTTTTTCAGTTCGAAAAAGTTCCTTGGGTCGACACTGTCAATACCTTTTAGAATTTTGAATGCTTGGATCAAGTCGCTGCATAGTCTTCTTTGTTCAAGACTGAATAGATTCAATTCTTTTAGCCTGTCTGCATATGATATGCCTTTTAAACCTGGAATAAATCTCTTTGTTCTTCTTTGCACTCTTTCTATAGCAGCAATATCCTTTTTGTAGCGAGGTGATCAGAACTGAACACAATATTCTAGATGAGGTCTTACTAATGCATTGTACAGTTTTAACATTACTTCCCTTAATTTAAATTCAACACTTTTCACAATATATCCGAGCAATTTGTTGGCCTTTTTTTATAGCTTCTCCACATTGTATAGATGAAGACATTTCTGAGTCAACATAAACTCCTAGGTCTCTTTCATAGATTCCTTCTTCAATATCAGTATCTCCCATATGATATTTATAATACACATTTTTATTGCCTGCGTGCAGTACCTTACACTTTATTAAATAAATATTCTCTATTAAATGTCATTTGCCACGTGTCTGCCCAGTTCTGAATCTTGTCTAGATCATTTTGAATGACCTTTGCTGCTGCAACAGTGTTTGCCATTCCTGCTATTTTTGTGTCGTCTGCAAATGTAACAAGTTTCCTTACTATATCAGAATCTAAGTCATTAATGTAGATTAGGAATAGCAGAGGATGTAATATGATCCACTAGTTACCTTGCTCCATTTTTAGGTTTCTCCTCTAATCAGTACTTTCTGTTTTCTACTTGTTAACCACTCTCTAATCCATGTACATGCTTTTCCTTGAATCCCAACTGCATTCAGTTTGAGAATTATTCTTTTATGAGGGACTTTGTAAAAAGCTTTCTGGAAATCTAAATAAACCATGTCATATGCTTTGCAATTATTCATTGTCGATGTTGCATCCTCAAAAAATCAAGCAGGTTAGTTATACACAATCTCCCTTTCCTAAAACCATGCTGACTGTCTCTCAGGATACTGTTACCATATAGGTAATTTTCCATTTTGGATCTTATTACAGTTTCCATAAATTTGCATATAATAGAAGTCAGGCTTATTGGTCTGTAGTTACCTGGTTCGGTTTTGTTTCCCTTTTTATGGATCGGTATTATGTTTGCAATTCTCCAGTCTGACAGTACAACCCCTGTGTGAAGAGACTGTTGCATGATCTCAGTTAGTGGTTTGTAAATAACTTCTTTCATCTCTTTGAGTACTATTGGGAGGATCTCATCCGGACCAGGGGATTTGTTTATTTTAAGAGCTCCTAGTCCCTTTAACACTTCTGCCTCAGTTATGCTAAAGTTATTTAAAACTGGATAGGAACTGGATAACATGTGGGGCATGTTGTCCGTATCCTCCTTTGTAAAACTTGAAAAGTAATCATTTAATATATTTGCTACTTTTTTCTATAATTTTGCCATTTGTAGCTCTTAGATATTTAACCTCCTCTTAGAATCTTCTCTTGCTGTTACAATATTGGAAAAACATTTTGGAATTAGTTTTAGCCCCCTTAGCAATGTTCATTTCTATCTCTCCCTTGGCCTTTCTAACTTCCTTTTTGACTTGCGTTTGCAGTTCCAAGTACTCTTTCTGTGTATTTTGTTTTTGGTCCCTTTTTAAACGCTCTGTAAAGTGCCTTTTTTCGCTAAATATTTTTTTTTTATTGATTTGTTAAACCATTTTTAGCAATTTTGTTTTAGATTAAGATTTGTCTACTTTTGGGATGTAATTGTTTTGTGCCACTAGTACTACATTTAAAAAAAAACAGCCATCCTTCTTCTGTGGATGTTTTCTCCATTTTACTCCACGTAGAGGCAAAACAGGGCTGCCTAGGAACCAGAAGAACATTCTATGGGGATACTTCCACAGATGGTTCACAGGGACAGAGTAAATGAACAGCCCAGTATGGCAAGGAAAACTGAAACTATTGCTAACAAGTAAAGGGATTGTTAAACCACATGTTGGTCATTGTGTAAAAAGTTAAAGTATTTGTTCTTGTGTGCACTTTTTCAAATAAATATTCTTATTCACAGTATATGCTTTCCTATATGTGTTTATTTGAATTTGCCAAATAACCCTTATACCCACACCATGAAAAGGGAGTTCGATCACAGATTTTGTAACCCCCTTCCCCACTAAATGACCTTGTTCTCTACATCAAAGCACAACACTCGTTAAATGTGGATCTTCTTCCATTTATTGTGTCAACTGCTGCAAAGCATGGCATTACTCTCCCCAGTGTAAATCAACTCATCAAATGAAATAGCTTTAGCAAGTTCTGCACATGTGGGCATGTAACAGAAATACAAAGATTCTTGGTTGTACATCTCCCACCTGACCTGTGAGGGCGCTATGCAGTGAGAACAGAGTTCCCTGGACTGGCTGGCCTGACAGTTCTTTCCCAGAGTTCAAGGGAAGTTGTCCAGCTAGAAAGGAGAGGGGGTGGGGGGGGGGGGAGGGGACGGGACGGATGACAACTCAGTTGCATTAACCCGGGGGTGGTTAACATTGGAAAAACAGAAAAAAAGTTCCATCTTCCAGTAGGGAGAGAAGAGAAACAAAATGAGTGGTCTCTTGTATTTCTGGTGAACAGAGGCTGAGATATCAGCAATTAAAATGTAAGGGAGGTACCTCACGCTGCTGACCCAGGAATTATCTTGGGCAAACCACTCCCAAGGACTCGACGGTGGCTGTCCACATTCTTTTTTCAAAAGAACCTCACAAAATAAGATCCCCCTCACGACAAAAGAAATTAAATTCTAAATTCTTTATTCACCAGAGTACTTCTATTTTCGCCAGAACAGCTGTTTTTTTCATGAGATGTGTGAGATTTAAAAAAAAAAAGATTTTAAAAGATAAAATAAACACATTTCACACTCACAAAATGAAAGACAATAATACAGTCAATCTTATGGATGGTTTACTAAAGATATATGATTTTCAGGCAGTTTCTATTTTTCTTTTTTTTTTATGAAAAAAAATGTCTGCCTCACAAATAATTTTTTTTTTCTTTTTTTCTGACTGTGTTGGGGTACCACGCTCCTGTGCGTATTTTGTGCTTTGTCGTCTGTTATATGCATTATTGTAGTGGCACATGGGGTGTGAGTTATGTAGCACAGGTGATGTAAAATGTATATTTGTATTTAGACACAGGGATTGCACAATCACTTCACATGCAGATTAAAGTGGGTATTTGTACGGGTGGCACGGGGAGTGCACAATTAATTCATGTGCAGTCTGTGTCGAGATTCAACTGAATGACTGATTAGCAATCGAGTCTCGGTATAGTTGCATAAAAGAGTGAGTGTTTCACACATACAGGGATGGGTGTACAGCGAGGAGGTACAGGAGAGAGAGGAAAGAAAACCACACAAAAGATAATTGCTACTAGTGATGAAATATCTCTTAGTGTTTGTTGTGTTTTGTTTGTTCTGTGTTATGTTTTGTTTAAATCTTTTATTTAAAATAAACCAGCACAATAGCGCATTTCACTCACCAGTCCTGTCTGCCTACTTCATGGTCTGACATCAGCACCAACCAGCCTGTTCACATTTGGTGTCGGAACCGGGATAACAGCGCCTCCAAGACTCAGGACAGGAGAAATATTGCAGTTGCATTTTTTTTTTTTAATTTAAAAAACTGGGCCTCTGAAGAAAAACAAAAAAAGGACACATAAAATCTGGCTCTTTAATCAGGTGCAGCAGGAGGATGAGGGGGCACCCGAGTGTGAAAAGTGCACTGGGTTTGGGCATCTCCAGGGGGAAGGCCCATACGATGACCCTCTTTTCAGAAAGAGGGGGACACCTCGGGCAACTGGTTCCACCTCAAGAGGCGAGCTAAGGAGCCTGAGTGTCCAGCGCCCAAAGGGGGTAAGCAGGAGCATGCACAGCCTGAGAGGGGGTGGGGCGGGCATCCACAACCCAAGAAAAGGAAGCTCAAGTCTCCAGTGACCAAAGGAGAGCGGTACCAGTCTCCAGTGACCGAGGGAGAGTCGCACCAGTCTCCAGACTGTTCACACTGACGAAAGAAGATTAGACCCTCACGAAAAAGGATATTTTGTTGCGAGTCCAACTACTTTTTTGAGATCAAACATCTAACTGCAAGAGCTGTGCTGAGCAGGCTCAGAACCAAAATTTAAAATCCTGGTAACTCAGGAGCAGATTCATATTTTTTCACCAAACCAGAAAAAAAGGGACTATGCTGGGATTGAAATACACAAAAAATAAACAAAAAAAAAAAACCTGGCTATTAATGTACTGGTTAATGTTAATGGCTGTTAATATGGACATTCATTTTACAGAAATAAAATCTCAACAACATAAGGGTATTGTAAGTGCAAGAAGTTCAACTGGGGACCAGTATTCAGTCTCCAGTTTTATAACGCTGAGCTGGACTAAATAGATACTTTAACAGTAGAAGTTTTAACATCTCTGTCACAGCAAGTTCTAAAACCAACAAGAACGTATTCCTGTCAGTCATGAAAACTTTTAGAAAAGCAGGTAAAGACAAAGACAGACACCACCCCCCAAATTACCGGCTGGGTTTGAAGCATCTGTAGGAAACTGAGGCACTGTCTCCTGACACTGCAGTCAGATTGGTTCATAAAGTCTGGTTTGATCTTCAACTTAATCTGGCACAAATTGGAAGCAAGGGTGTCTGACAACTAACAAAGACATCTTTTGAGATCCGAAAGGATGAATAAGGACTTGAATATGTGTGCCTCGCATATAACGTGTACACAAACTCACCTGAAGATACAGCTTCAGCATCCAGAGCAGCTTTTCCCCTTACTTCCTCGGTGTCATTTGAAACTCCGCCCATCATCAGGGTGTGCTCAGTCCTCTAGTTTCTAGTGAGATGCCACTTTTGGTGCAGAAATTCACAATAAACAGACATGTGCAATTTATTTTTAATAAGCAAACTATATTACACTGCGGATGTATACACAACACAAGTTTCTGGTTTTGTCTTAATATAAAATGTGTTTTAATTATTTAAAATATTTTTCATCCCCCAAATGACAGTTAGTTGTGTTGTAAGTGGTATAAACAACTTGTGCCATGTGGTACCGATGATATATACCACTTCTAGGGTGGCTGAACCCTAATCCTTATCACCACCCCAGGCGTGGTATATATAAACACACACACACACACAGAGTTTTACCACCCTTGTATTAAGAATAAAATCAATCCCCATTATATATATATATATATATATATATATATATATATGTGTGTGTGTGTGTGTGTGTGTGTGTGTGTGTGTACGGTACTGTGCAAAAGTTTTAGGCAGGTGTGAAAAAATGCTGTAAAGTAAGAATGCTTTCAAAAATAGACATGTTAATAGTTTAGATTTATCAATTAACAAAATGCAAAGTGAGTGAACAGAAGAAAAATCTACATCAAATCAATATTTGGTGTGACCACCCTTTGCCTTCAAAACAGCATCAATTCTTCTAGGTACACCTGCACACAGTTTTTGATGGAACTCGGCAGGTAGGTTGGCACAAACATCTGGAGAACTAACCACAGTTCTTCTGTGGATTTAGGCAGCCTCAGTTGCTTCTCTCTCTTCATGTAATCCCAGACAGACTCGATGATGTTGTGATCAGGGCTCTGTGGGGGTCATACCATCACTTCCAGGACAACTTGTTCTTCTTTACGCTGAAGATAGTTCTTAATGACTTTCGCTGTATGTTTGGGGTCATTGTCATGCTGCAGAATAAATTTGGGGCCAATCAGATGCCTCCCTGATGGTATTGCATGATGGATAAGTATCTGCCTGTACTTCTCAGCATTGAGGAGACCATTAATTGTTACAATTTATCTGAATATCCGTTACAACCCTTACTTTTTTTTTTTTTTTTTTTAAATCTCTCCAGTTCCAAAGTAGTCTGTGTTATACTGTGCAATTACACAGTGTTTCCTCCAGTTTACACTGATGAAAATACAGCCAAACAAAGCAGACGAGACAAGCTAGGGCAATGTAACAGTTAATCATTAAACAGTTTTAAATACGGTAATGTATTTTATTTTTTATCTGTAATCTTTAGTTGCTTTTGTGCATTTTCATTTGCAACTGTGACATTAGGGCCTTATTGAGCACTATATTCTTCAATTTTGAATACGGACTTTGGATACTGTTTTCATTCTGGAAACTGTGTTGTTGTTATATTGTTAATGGAAAATTTTACATACCTCTACAATATGTATGGTTTTATGCACTATATTACAGTTAACAAGTCATCTCTTTAGATAATTTCAGAATCATATCATCATATCTGAATTAAAATACTACTTCTGTTGAAAATATAGTACTGTACAAACAAAACCAATACAGTGCATCTAAATGGAAGCCTACTTATTTTAAAGAACAGACTTTTCAGATATGTATTTTTGATAGTATACCTTTTTGTGTTCTCTGAAAAACGGACAAGGGTTGGAACGGGCCAAAATGAAATAATCAGATATGCGTCACACCCGTTTAACAAAAAAACCGTCGCTGAAGTCAAAAATTTTATAGGGTTCCGATATGTGTGTGTCTGACGAATATATGAGTATATATAATATATATAGATTATATATAATATATATATATATATTTTATATATATATATAGATATATATATATATATTTTTTTTTGAAGCTATTTACTCTGCTAAATGAATATACTGTAACATGCTGTATGTAGATAACTAACTACTAACTGTATGTACATTTCTAGTACAAATGTTTTTTTATTAACAAAGTGCTGTAACAGTCTACTTCTCAACAAATAATTGATGGGATATGGCATATAGCAAAAACAACTGTATTCGATGGCAGTGGTCCAGGGTTTAATTGTTGCATGAAGTATAATTATCATGCTGTAAAGTGCTTTGAGACAACAGAGAAAAGTGCTATATAAAATACTATTAATCATATTCTGACACCAGAATTTGAGCAATTTATATTGGTAAAGAAGACATAAGAGGTTAATGTAAAAATCATGAATTAATCCTTCTGATTAACTAGTGGCATTTACTATAATTTTATTCGAAACTGAAAGATACAGAATGAACTATCCAATCGAGTGGTACCATTTCTTGATATTCTTTATTTTTTTAATTTGCAACTTTATTAAAACAGTCATGTTGGTGGTGGTTTCCTTTTATCCAGACATAACTGATTTCAATTCCTAAACCTTGGTTTAACTGGCTCATTCCCTCCAGTGATGCTATTTCATAGCTCAAAGCAAGTGCTTGTGTTATGCAGTGCTACCTCCATTCACTCTTGCTTCATGTTCACTGTCCTATAACCTCTTAATAACAAACATAACAATGTAACAATGAGACAGACAATAAAAATGGCTAAGGTTGAAACCATTTCTAAATCATGGCTCCATATTTCCAATGAGGTGTCATGGAATAATAAGTTTGCTCTGTGGTGACACATCTCATAGGGATGAAAGACACGGATATATAACTGTTTTTGAGAAATATCTGATTGTGGATGCATTATAGCTGATGGTTTGTCACAAAGATCTTTTCCTCTAATTAATCATAATTGCTTTCTCTCTCTAGCCTCTTCTTACTCTTGGCCATTTTATTTCTCCATATAAATAGTGTCCCTTTTTCTATTCTCCAGGCTTACCTCACAGAAAAGTATATATACATATAACTGGGGTACGATAATACGATCTGTACCCTCCCTCATATCAGGGATGTACATGATTCAGTGTGAACCTAGATCACATGAACAGTGCCACATGCTATATGAAGCAAGAGTGTGGATAAATAGTATTGTATATGTAGATATCTTTCTATCTCAGAATGCATTATAGCTATTGGCCTATAAATAATGATTAATTTATAGAATTTTTTTTTTAAGGGTACAAGTCATGCTACAAGTAACCCTGAAATACAACAAAAAATGAACCTTTAGTTTACAGTTGTTCTTCTGTCTTCTGGTGACCCTGTTGGTTAATATAATCGCGTAAAGGGCAAGACAGGAATACATTGCTATTTTCTTTTAAGATAATCACAATCTATGAAATCCAATTCTATATCCTATTTATGGTGAGTGTTGCCTATTCAAAAATTAAAATGAATCTTTCATCCGTATCATAAATGGATATTTATCAGGATTATTGGATTCTGCAGCTCATCTGAACATATAAACCCGACTGTGTTTTCTTTTCCCCTTTCTCTATGTAATTACCATGCAATGGCAACAAAAGTGACATGTTTGAAGAACAGATAAAAAGCCGTAAATTGGCCGGTAATGGTGATATTTCCTCATCTTCAGAAAAACCCATTTATTTTCCTTCTCAACAAATCAAGGCACTGTCATCCAGCACTCATCTCATGGCCAGAGGGGCCTTAACAATTTCTAGATGGAAGTGAATACTAGAATGCAGATGAGGCCTACTAACTAAGGCTTTCAACCCAGGCAGCTGGTCTTCGCTTGACTCAATTTCTAAATCATCTATAATGGGGCCAGGACCTTCGTAGCACTAAAAAGAGCGAGCTGACATGCTGGACAAACTGTAAATTTTTTCCTGAAGAAGCCGCTATATTGCACATCTGTCACTGCTGTGCAGACAATTACTCACACAGTGGAAAAAAAATATCTGCTGCCTGTTTCTGGTGCAGTTGTTAACAAACCTGACTGGGAATAATTGTTTCCTCGGGGCTGGAGGCTTTTGTCAGTCTTTATTGACTCCCGCTTCCTTAATTGTTCATTTTTGTATTCAGTTATGTTGTGTTTACAGACTAATTAAAGGCTATCATGGCATTTACCCTGTACCACTTCTAATTAATAGACTAACAACTGAGAAATTAGAATTTAACAATTAAACATTTTATCATCTTTTTTTTCCCCTGTCTAGCAGTTTCCATGCAAATATCTGTACCCATGGAGACAAAGAAAATTAACCTTTTGTGTAGTTTAACCCTTTCTTAACTACAGAATTTTGTCATTTGTACTAAATCAACTGCACACGTAAACAGTTTAAAACACTCAAAAGGAAAAAATAAAAACCACAATAATTACTGTACACGAAAAAACTAAGGAGTTTGCTTTTTTTTTTTTTTTTTTATTAAAATGTTGTTATGAATGTTCTGGGTGGTAAAACCCTGTACTTTTGAAGATGAGTTTGTTAGACCGTCCTGTATTCTTAATAGAAATCCTCAGATCTACTTCAAAATGGATTTCCCTTATATTTAGAACAACTTTAGTTTGTTGACAGAAAAATATATATATATTGAACCCCATAATATAACACCCACCATAAATTAGCATGGTAATCATACTATTTAACCTCAAATTGTTTTCAAATCCTAAAACTTACTAAAATATACTGTACCCTTTATAAATGTAATACATACCTCATGGGTATTAACATGAATACATTTAAATCACTGTTCTGCAGTGATGACTTTCTGCTTGAGGTATTAATTATATGTTTTACATTATGTGTAAGTGTGTGTGTGTGTGTCTTTTATAGTCAAATTTTTTTAATCATTATGTTTAAATTGTGTGTGAATGTGTTGTTTATAGTCACTTTAATGTGCTTACTAATTCAGTTGCTTTAATATGTTTTTATATTAAGTTTTGTATTGTATTGTATTGTGTAAGTTTCAAGTTCTTTCATTTCCCATCGGCAAAACCAGCTACGTGTAGTTTTGCACAGCCTAACCCAACTCAAAGTCACAAATGGGTGTCTGAGCTACACGCCAAAAGGCAGAAGATTAGCAGAGATAGTGTTTGATGGGGGAGGGGAACTAAAAGACAAAATGGATGCACAATGTCACATTACACGTGGCTGACCCTGAGATGGGAGGACGGTGCATTGAAAGACAAAATGGATGCGCCCTGCTCGATGTAGCACATGGTGGACCATAAGGTCAGAGAGCACTGCCCCCCATTCCCACAGAGGGAGTATGTGGTAGGCTCGCCATGTGTGATGAGGGAACGACTACCTTGATTATTGGACAGAAACCAATCAGGTTGAAGAAGAGTCAACAATTGTTTACAAATATATAAATATCAAACTTTGTACAGTTTTGTCAGTCTTTTCATCTTTAGAATTGAATCCATGGATATCTGGTCATTCTGATACAAACGTATGCACTGAGCTGTACTGAGGCCTTGTCCAAAGCCAGTTTGAAACTCGTGCTGATATGACTGTATTGGAGGTATACTTTTCTTATATATAAAGTGTTTCTGAATCATAATAAAAAATACAACTAAGGCCAAAAGTTTTGCACCACTCTATATAATGAACTAATTCTGCTGAATAATGTTATGTTAACATATTGAATTACATACTTCTTTGTAGTTTCCCATATACTTACTAAAAACTGACACAAATTGAAAAATGTAACATTTCAAAATTTAACAAGAAATACTTCCAGTAGACTTTTACAATATCATGTTGTTGTTTCTTTGATTACATGATGTTAAATAAAATGTCTACGTTATGTTCATATAGTTTACTTTTAAATTAATGTCACAATCCTAAAATACTAGGTGATGTAAAACATTTGGACATAGTTGATGACTGCAACATATATCAACACTATGTCCAGTATATTGTATGGATTAAGAATTAGCAATGCAATGTTAGATTCAAGTTATAAATTGTTTTCCAGATATATACACATAAATGATGCCATATGAACAGAAATTGTATACTTTCACTAATACACCACCCACTCAATAGGCTGCGATATAGCGAGATACCCATAGAAAAACAAATAGGCTAATAACAAATACTGTACAACCACTCCCTCGTTTTAATCAGGGGTGTCAGGGTCCAATATAAATCCAACCCGCTTTTTCTCATTTTTTGTATAATTAATTTATTTCATGAATCTTCCTCTCCTTTCTACTGAATTGAAAGAATCCATTCCCAAAATAGGAGGCTTGTTGCTAGGGAGCTAACATTACTGCCCTGTGACTTTTGCTAGTGCATTGCTTAAAAAAACACTTCAGCAAGTAGATGTTTAATTTGCTTTGTGTTATTCTGAAATGCGTGTTTATATGATGTATATTCTAGTTTGTGATGTGTAGTACCAAATAAAATGAACAGTAATTCTAAGTGAAATTGTCTATGTATATCGCAGCTAAGGCATGTGCAGTGAGACTGTAAAAATGGGGAGCTAACTCCAGGACCACGATATATCCGAATCCGCAGTATAGCGAGGGGAGATATAACGAGGGGTGAGTGTACGATGTTTTATGAGAATTGTATAAGCAGTTCTATATGAAGTAAATGTGTGTGGCATGCATACTGATGTATGACCACCTCCAGTATTTTTCAGCTGGGGTTACTAATACACCTTTAACAGAAAACACCAGAAAAACACTGACCAAACCACATGGCATAATTAAATTTAACTAAACTATATATATATATATATATATATATATATATATATATATATATATATATATATATATATATATATATATATATATATATATATATATATATATATATATAGATATATATCAGTCAGTTATATCTGGACCTTGTATCATACAATAAAAATTATTTTCATCTGAATTGTGCTCCCTAAAATCAAGTGCCATAAAAAAGTGTACAGTGCAGGACAGATCTTGAGTTCTTTGATACATCTTATTCGATTTAATGTGACAGTGAAGGCTGACTAACTCAAGTTCACTTAGTATTTCGATGCTTGACTGGTGTTAGGTCTGTCAGGGTTTATCAATATGTTAATGTATAAATGTTCACACAAAGAGAGTGGCCCTACTCCACTAGAATAAAAAAAAAACCCATCTGCACACATTTTTGTACTCATTTCATGAACATAGGTCCAGGCTCACCCAATATCAACTACAGAACAATGTTTTCACCACTTGGGAAAGGAAAAAAAGAACTGGTTCTACAATTCCCATCCAAAAACAATTCCAAATCTTTTTTTTTTTTTAATCTCTTGCTGCAAAACTAGAAAGACACATACATTAGAAAAGCTTGCAGTGCAAACAAATAGTTAGACTCAAGCCCAGTGTGGCATTTTTGGTATGAAAAAGAGCAACACATTTCTTTGTTTTGTTTTTCGTCTTCATACAGCCATTTCCATGGAGTATTATAGTTGGATGCATATTGCTACTTCTGTATTGGAAGATTCTCACACTAATAACTGAAAAAGTTTCCCTGAAATACAAATGTAACCATTACCAAATGTGATGTATCTCTTACAGCCGGAATTACCTGAGCACTTATATCAAAGTTGCTCCCCGTATGCGTCAGGCGTTGTCTTTGCCCCCAGGAGATAAAGACAACTGATGCATAGGACCCAGCACCATTTTCTTTTCAAGCCTGCTGCGTTGGAGTGAATGCAGCGACATTGAAGGGTAATGGTTTCATTTCTATTTCAGGGATTCAGGATAATGATAATAACACTCCCTTTCCAGTACAAAATGTAACCATTACTGAATGGGATACAATACCCTGGCTGTTACAAGTGAAGGACTTCCAGCACTGGCACATGTGCTAAAAAGGAAAATAAACTGCCTTTAGCATTCTGGCCGAAGACCGATTAAGGGTCCACGGCATATGGTCAACAGTACAGTGAGGGAGAGACCTCATGCAGTATATATGCTGTAATGTTACACTAAGTAACCTCAGCATTTAACACCAGAAGTCCAATTAAGCAGAATGAGTAACTGCCCTTTACATTGGTCTAAAAAACAGAGTTCTACGGGTCCCTGAATTGCTCATCCAGTTAAAGCGCTACCACTGTGCGTGCAGGATGAGTCACACAGCTTGGACAGCAGTGCAAAGAGGCCGAACTTTCCTGGGGACTCCAAGGGGTGTGTCACATTGGCACTGATGCTCCCGGGATGGGGGATGGGAAACTGGCAGGGATTGCTTCTCCTCATCGCACAATAGTGAACCCTACAGGCCAGACACCGAGCACCTTCAGAGTGGATAAGAGGCAGGGTTGATCTCTGTTCTCCGGGATTGGTAGCCCACCCACCTCTGCTCTGGATTGATTGGTGTAAAAGCGATTCTGGCTTCTTGAGAGTGGAGGACACTCGCATGCACTCAGAACATCTGTGCTGTGTGGGGACCCGCTGCGTTGAGGAGAAAAAACTGGACATTCCAAATTGGAGGAAAAATAAAAAATTATAATTGGTCACTAAATTAAAAAACAAAACAAAATAGTTCTGCTGATCTATGATATTCAGTTGGTAGAATCTGGTAAAAGTATGAGGCTTGGTCCATAATCCAGCATTGCAGATGTCTGCGACAGATCCGCCCTGGAATAACGCCCAAGAGGTTGCAATCCTGACCTTGTCTACAATCCACGTCAACAGCTGCTGTTTAGACAGGGCTTCTCCGTGGAACTTAGACCAGAAGCAAACAAACAATTGCTTGGATTGCCGCCACCTCTGGGTGCGGTCAAGGCCTCCAATTCCACTGACTGGTTGATATGGAAAGCAGAAATGCAAAGAGTAAACTTAGTTATAGCCTTCACAAAAAACAATTAGGCTTTCACTGTTGAGAATGCTTGCATTTCATCTAGCTGCTCAGCGGAGGTAATAGCAAGCAGGAAAGCTATCTTTTAAGGACAGGAATTTCAGATCTGCTGAATGTAGGGAATCGAATATGTCCAGCACTACATTGAGCTGCCACCAAGGAACAAGGTCCTTTCCAGGGGGTCTGAACTTCTGAGCACCCTTTAGAAAGTGTGACCACAGGTAGACAATCAATTTTAATATGGCAAGCCGAAATAGCTGCCAGGTAGGCCTTAAGTGTCGAGGTAGTTTTCCCTTCATCGAACAGTCCTGCAAAATTGCAGTATATCTGCCATGTGGTCCACTGCATGTGACTGACACCATGTCTGGAACACACCCAATTTGTAGCTGTACTGGGAGCAGGTAGACACTGCCTAAGCATTCGGAAGGGTGACAATGACCCTGTCAGATAACAAGAGGTGACTCAAATGTCTCCGTTCAAGGGCTAGCCCCAGAGCTGCAGAACTGGGGTCTGGATACCACACTGCCTTGTGTCTGAATCAGGAGGTCACGATGGTCCAGCAGTTCCCATTGCTGACCATACAGGAGCTGTGCCAGTGCCGAGAACCAGGTCCTCCTAGGCCACTTTGGGGCTAACAGCACTTGAGCCCAGTCTTGCTTGATCTTCTTCAAGCACAGTGGAAGCAGTGGCAACACTGGAAAAGCATAGAGCAGTCTTGGGCCATCTGTGGGCCAGTCGGTCTATGCCAAACAGGTGACCGCTCTACATTAGGGAATACCAGTGTGGACAATGGGTGGACTTCTCAGTTGTGAAGTGCTCTATCTCTGCGCACCCAAACTTCTCCCAGATGATGTTCACAACCTTCGGGTGAAGTTGCCATTCTGAACTGTGGGGGCTGCCTTTCGAGAAAAGGTCTGCGACCAGTTTCTTACCTCTGGCAGGTGAACTGCTCTTGCTGAAAGCAGGTGTTCGTATGCCCATAACAAACACTTCTGGGTGACACGATTGAGACTGGGACACCTGAGACCGCATGGTGGTTGATATTAGCCATCACTGTGGTGTTGTCCATGTGGATCAACGCACTTCTCCCTTGTATCTACTGGGCAAGTTGCTACAGGGCCAGATGAACTGCCCGCAGCTCCAAAACATTTATGTGGAGAACCTCCCATGGGGGTTTCAACACACTATGCATTCCCTGGCCATTCTAGACAGCACCCTAACCTAGGTTGGAAGCGCCTGTGGTTACCACCTCTCTCCTCGTGACTGCCCAGAGCTGCACATATTAGCTGGTTGCTTCCACCAGAAGAGAACCTCCAAACAGTGGCATAGTATGGTTGAACCAGGCTTGAAGAGGGCGCATGTATAGGAGCCCTAAAGGGAGAACCTGAGATTATGCTGCCATCAGGTCCAGAAGTCTCTGGAAGGTCAGTACCGTCACCTGTGCACTGGGTTGAAAAAGCTTCAAGCAGACAGTTAGCCTCTGGGTCCTGTCGTCCGACAGAGTGGAGGCCATGTTTACGGAATTGAGGCTTACACCAAGATAGACAACCCTTTGAGAGGGCGTCAGTTGGTTTTTGAATGGTTCACCGTGAAGCCTAGCCGTTTGAGGTGGTTAGCAGTAGACGGAACTCATACGTGGTCATAACGGGGCGGATGCTGATTTATAGCAGCAGGAATCCTAGCACAGCGTTTGTGCTCATCTTCCATGGGCCAAGGCATCTGCAATGCCTTGGTAGCATGCCTGATAAGGGCGGTGAGTTCCTCTGACAGAGAGGGACTTACCATGGGAGCCAAGATATCAGATTATGCATCCTCAGACAGAAAGATGAATTCTTGGGTGTCCACGTCCTCAGATGCAGCAAGGGACAAGGTGTCCTCCTGCACACGTTCTGGGTCAGGCACTGGCCGCTGCGAGTGAAATGGGGGGGGGGGGGGGGGGGGGGGGGGGGGCAGGAGGATTCTGCCTTGCATAATTCCAGAGTTGACTTAGCCACATGCTTTGGTTCGTTGTCGTGTTGGAAGATAAACTGTCTGCCAATCAGTCTACGAGCAAGCAGATGGTATCATTGTACTTCATACAATGTCCCCGAAATGTTAAATCACACCCATATCATAATCTAGCCACCTTTGTTTGACTGTAGGTACAAGGTTTCATTTGTTGAAGGCGTTCCCTTTTTTTCTTCAAATATACTGTGGTGGAAAAATGAATATTTTAGTCTCATTGGACCAGAACATTTAGTTGATGAATGCTTCAGATTCTAGACATTTGTTTAAGTAATTTTCTTAAAAAGCAACTTGTAGCAAGGTCTATTATGCCTGATGCTTCGATCTTTCTTTAAATCCTTGGCTGTTAATCTTGCATATTTTTTAGCCGCTCATACTATTCTCCTACCTGCTATACCCATAATTTTCCTTGGACATCCACTTCTTCCAGCGTTTTGCATTTCAGTTCAATTTGTTCTGTGGTACTTCTTGATTATTGCTCTGATTGTGTATTTTGGTATTTCATATTTCTTTGATACTGTTCTGTAACCATTTCCTTTGCTGTAGTTTGCTACTAGTGCTTTTCTCAAAGGTGAATCCAGCTCCTTTGTCTTGACCATCATCTGCTGTTTTGAAAAAAATGCTCTACATCAACAGATGTTGTAAATAATTACCTGTTTTTTTCTGGCTATTGACTTTATAATGCATCTTAATTACTGTGTAATGCTTTTCAATCAATGAATATATATATTTTTCATTACTTCTATTCAATTTTTACAGACTTTTAATGTAGAGGTGCCAATATTTTTGTCATGAACAAATATTTGAAATTGCTTAAGTGCTTTTTAATTTTTATTTTATAAAGATTGTTTGTTTAACCAGAAATTGTGTATCTTTACTTTTGACATAGTAATCAGTAGCTAATGTTCTTTAAATGATTGTATTTAACATGTTTTTTTTAATTATCGTATAATAAGTTAGTGACTGTAGATGCCCATTATATAAAAGTGATTTTTTGATTTAACAATATAATATTCAGCACCAACTGCTTCCATGGTCAATGTGCTACAGATGAGCCAGGATAGGCAGTCACGCCACTTGGTGAAAGTTCTCAGTGATTGGCTTCTGATCAGTATCTGACATGATTAAAAGCCAATCACCAAGATGTTTCCGTATTTACTGGCTCAACTGTAGCACATAAATCATGTGATGCACCTTAAAAAGGAGATAAATTCTCCCAAAAATAAGTTTTTGAAAAGTAAATGGCCAATTTGAAATATTTTATTAATGGAAAATTCACAATTGCCATCATGCGTATCTCCTTCAATACCAATACCCTACGTACCAACAGAACATAAGAACATAATAGCAATGGACTACTGTTTTCCAATAATTCAGATCCTGTAGCTGTTTCAAAAAGATTGACATTAGTTAAAGGGAATCGTTAAAATATGCCTGTCCATCCAAAAACTGAAAATCAGCAAGGTTTAACTTAATTCATATAGTGTAATGCATGACTGGTAATATTTGAGAAACAGAATGATGGTTTACACTGTCTGTTTAAATCAGAAACAGAAACCTGTGATCCCTCCAGATGAAAGCCAAGACTGGCAACAGTAGATCATGGAAATGGATGACTGGCATAAAATAACATCAACTGACCAGAAAGAAATCCAGCTCCACTAAAAATGTCAGGTGTGCAAATTAATGATCCTTCATTTGGTAGGAGACCAGCAGAAGGAGCCTTCATGGTCCACTTGTCAGTTGCATATCTATTACAACAAAACCGGTCAAATAAATGAGTGGTTAAAACTTGAGGGTCCAACAGAATGCAAACTGCTCAAGGCTAATTCTTATTTTCTTAAGAAAAAAATGGACTGTAAAATATGTACTTGTATATTTAACTACCAACTGTAGCATGCATACAAGGCAGTGTGAGTTTTTGTCTTACTGTGTGTGATTGCAATGCTTATATACAGGGAGGTTTTAAAGGAAGCATATACAATAAATTATGCAGTGAATTAAGCTTTTACTGGCTTCTCATGCCTTTCACTGTGTTAAGAGTCCTACTCAAGTCACATGTAAAATGAATGTGTTGGTTTCAATCACCACATAATATAACACATCTGACAGTCTATGCTTGAGAAAGGCCCAAGATGTGTTCAGGTCCGGATTGTGCTACACTTGCAAAGCTATGAGTGGCAGTTTTCCTGCTGCTTGTCAGAAGCATGTTGTTCTTTTCTTCTCTGTAAAATGCCATTACGGGTCCCCGAGTAGCTTACATGGTAAAAGCACAGCTGTGTGGTGTCTCTTACAGTCATGGGAGCGCAGGTTTGCATCCTGGCTGTGTGCGAAGTCGCCCGTCTTTGCTGGAGATTCAGAAGGGAGTGTTGCATTGGCTCTGGTACTCCCGTAGTTAAGGAGGCAAAACCAGCTGGGACTGTTTCTCCTCAATGTGCTACCTCAGACTCTGCTGGCACAGCACCTAGCGAGCTCAGGCAGACATCTGCAGGGCTGGCCTTTTCCAGAGGCAGGTAGCTTGCTGACATATACTCTCGAGTTACTGGGTGTATAAGAGAAAGCAGGCTTGTAGTGGGATCAGAGGACCCACACACCGGTGGACCATGATGATGGATGTCTCTTCTGTCATCTGGAAGGAGTCTTTTTAGTGTCATATTCAACTACACCACTTCTGTGGAGGTGTTCCATACATGACTGCTGCATTTTACCACATTTTATTAGACATGTAAATGCAAAGAGTGCAAACTCAGTAACTCTAGTAAAACAATGTTGAACGTTTGTATCTACATAGTTTTGGAAATCTATGATGCATAATTGTAAGGTAAGAAATGAAGTGTCTCTTGGTGGGTTCACACCAAACAGACGTGACTTAACATAACATAGTACCGCTATATCTCAGTTTAAACAGGTTTTAATGGACAAGACATAAGGTTAATTTCACAAGGTCTCAAAATGCCTCATGTTACTGCAATAGGAGTTAGACTGCTGTTCCAATGAAATTTTACTACAGTGTGGTGTTAAATTTCAGTTACAATCATTATTACAGTCTGGTGTAAAACTGAAATTGCAACATTATTTTATTACTGCCTAGTGTTAAACTGCAGTTACAATGTCATTGTATTACAGTCTAGTGTTAATCTGTAGTTACAATGTGATTCTATTACAGGCTTAAACTGCAGTTGCAATGTGTTTTTACTGCTGTTTTTGGTGTTAAACTGCAGTTAAAGTGATTCTATGAAATGTAATCTTAAACTGCACTTGTGATTCTGGATCTCCGTTGAAAATGGTGTGTAGTAAGAGAGGGCAACTCGTGCATCCTTTTCTGTTCTAAAATCCACTCTGCTGAGGTACCAGTGTAGCTAGCGGGAAAACAATCTATCCCTTAACACTTCTTAATGAGAGATAATTTCCAAATATAAAGGATTTAACTAATGAAAAGAATGAACAAGTAAAGCTAGACAATCAGGCCAGTCGCAATCTGGAAAGCAGTACACTATTTACCACACATACTTTCAAGCACTTCATTACTTTTTGTTATGTATCATTTTGTAACAATTGCGTCAAAACAAAGATTTGTAATAGAAAATATTCTTACCTCAGACAGCCATTTATTACCACCCGAAAGCTCAAGCAGGCGTCTTTTTTTTTTTTAATCTAGTGCCTCTCCATGCAACAAAATGTTCTTAAAGTGAATACTCAATATTGTCACAATCATTTAAAAAACTAAAAAAAATAACAATTATATCAAAAGGGCATTGTGTGTAAGATTTCACTAAAAAGATTATGTTTGGATGCAATATAATTTGTATTGCTGATGTGACTGTTAATGCTGCATACACCTGTGTGCTTTTACATGACAAAACACTGAAATACATCTACAAGCTTGGTAAAGAGCACATACTTGTAATGAAAAAAGAGTTCTCCACACCTACCATTTTTAGCACTGTTAAAAACATTAAATGGGGGATTAATGTGATTATTATACTGTGTATGTTAATAATAATAATAATAATAATAATAATAATAATAATAATAATAATAATAATGAGGGTTCTGGAACCAACTCCCCAGTAATGTTGCTGAAGCTGACACCCTGGGATCCTTCAAGAAGCTGCTTGATGAGATTTTGGGATCAATAAGCTACTAACAACCAAACGAGCAAGATGGGCCGAATAGCCTCCTCTCGTTTGTAAACTTTCTTATGTTCATAATAATAATAATAATAATAATAATAATAATAATAATGAATATTTTAGAATAGCATTTGAGTACTAGGCTTGCTATGTTCAACGTTTCTAAAAGTTTGAATTCTATCTAAGCATATTTAGCCACAGTTAAGCCTTTTAGGGTTTCCAATTTGTAATTTCTGGCGAATATGATTTTTGACTTCAAATAGTAAAACATGTCAAAAATATCTGTTCGGATATTTGCCCAGCACTAAAATATAATTGCAATAAAATATATTTTTTAGAATATATATATATTTATGACTACTAATCATTTTTATTTTAACAGAACCGAAGAAAAGTAGAAACTGACCCTGTGGTCTTCCTCGTTCAGCTCGTCGTAGGTTCTGTGCTGCAGACACACACATAGGGATGTTCCCATTAAGACGCTCAATTAAAAAAATAAATAAATAATAAATAAAAAATTTTGAACAAGTTCTTGTTTGCCCAGAGAATAAACACCAAGTTTCTTTGAAAGGTTTGTCATTTAACCTGCTATCTGGGTGAGTGTTTTTGCTTTCATTCCATTCCAAAATAACCATGTATTTTATACCTCTCTAAAAATATATTGTCTAAGTTATTTATTGCTGCCCTCACATTAAGTGATGGTCTGCAGCCTCTGTGTACTGTATATATTTAAATATTCATTCAGCTTATTGACGGACACATTTTGTATTAATATTCTGCTGTGCTTGTGAAAGTATTAACAGTTATCAATCCATTTGGTGCAGAAATTCTGTGCCATGTGGCCTGTACATGAGAGCAAACCCCATGTTAAGTATAAGGCAAAATGTGGGAACGTGTATTAAAAAACAGGTATCCAGGTATCAGAAACTGCACAAAGTGGCTTCTTGAAACCCTCCACACTTTCACAGCATTGTAACATAAAATAATAGATGGGCTTCAGTAAGTTACAGGAAAATAATTCCATCTAGGGTTTATGTGATGTCATAAACTACGAGATTGTTAGATTATTTGTCTCACTCGTTTGTTGCTCCCATTGGTGGAGGATAACTGTAAAATCTTTAGAGACAGATTTGTTCAAAGTGCCTAAAACCAAAAAAATGTGTGCTAAAGCCCATCTATTATTTTTTATAATACATGGATATTAGTATTTGTAATAGAAAAGACATTGCAAGTGAATTTAATAAATAAGAACATAAATTAAGTACATATTAATGAATCTTAAATATAATTATTTTCGATAATTCAGGAATGGTGAATTAAACTGGGTAGATAATAAACTGCCAATTTTTTTTTTTTTTATTATTTTAAGTAATTTCCTGTTCCTCTCGAGTTTTAACGTATTCTCATTTTGTTGATCATTAATGAACATTTCTCTACTGTGGGTGTTGTCGAGCAATTTAAAATGAGATATTTTGTGATTGACTCGAAAGTGGTCTTGAGGAGTTGAATGAGTCAAAGTCCAAGTATATTTCCCTCAAGAGGACTACTGTGTTATAATGCCTTTTTTTTGAATGCCTCAGAATGCAAATCTAGGCTTCATCCATTTATTTTCATTCATTTTTTATATAATATATATATATATATATATATAGTATATATATTATATAGATTATAGATATATTATATATATAATTAATGTGTTGTAAATGCAGATGCCGGTGCTACAAAAGTATTCAAGAGCAGTTTATAAAATCCGGGGTGCCTCGTCCTGGGATACAGGTAATTAGAAGTCTCCTCCAGTGAGAAATCCCATCGAAGCAGAAATGAAGACAGCAACTCAAATTCAAATTCAATTGTCTTAAAGCCAACTCTTCTCCTTTTGTTAAATTGAAATTAACAGGTCGCAATTTAATTATTTTTTTATTCTTAATTAGAGTATCAATATCTCGATTCACCAGGTTAGAAAAAGTAACTACACTTGCATTCAAATTCATATTAGGGAGAAAATACAATTTGTTTTTGAATGGAGTTATATTGTTTTCATTTGCCACATCAATCACAGAATTAGTTTTTGAAAATTTTAAATAGTTTTTTTAGATGTAATTGTCGTGTAAGTTTAAAGCAGTCCACCTTCAGACCCAAGACACTGACATTACTTGTAATGCACTTGCACTCTAATTGTAAAAATAATACATTTCTATGATAGTTGTAAAATGTTTGGAGTCAATTGATTGCTATCCCCCACAGATGGTAGTGTTGATTTTTAACATGTGTGAGTGAGTTAGAGTGAGGTGGCTCCTTCCTTGTTCAGAATATCTATTGTGCTCTGAGGAAGACCTACGGGTCGAAACGCATAAGCCATTGTTGTGGTTCTTAATACGTTTAAATAAAGCCTATTGCATTTATTAAGAATTCCTTTGCGCTGTAACGGGAGTTGCTGTCTTCTTTTCTCCTTCGATGGGATTTCCCCACTGGAGGAGACATATATATGAATCAGTACTTGGAAAATTTGTCCTGTGATTGGTTAAAACCTCATCCTAGGAGCAAAAATATATTTTACTATTGCCCTAACATCCTTATACAACCAGGCAATAGTCTCCCTTGGCATGTGATTGGTTCACACCACTCAGTCCCACCCCTTTTCAAAGGCACACCCTTTCCATTCCTCACAAGAGAAAATGGCTGAATGTAAAAAAAATAAATAAACACTGTTCAATAGTAATTCCGTGACTTAACAGAAAATTAATTACAAAATATACTACGAAACACCCCAAACGGTGATTAAAATGTCAGTGTTTACTGACTTTCTGAAATTCAACAAATTCAGCTTGATGATGTAAACAAATATAACAGCAGGGATCTAAACTGTATTATGCAGCAGACAGAAACATTGCTAACTATGTGGTATGAACTTCAAAAACATGTTCTGTTATTTATTTCTGTTACTTATTCTTGCTGTATCAGCTATATTTAAACAACACGCATTTACATTATATATATATATATATATATATATATATATATATATATATATATATATATATATATATATATATACACACACACACAAATGTTATATATATATTTCTCATATTTACTATCTAACCTTGCCTCATTTATTTTCTAGACTGATTCACATATTAAATATGTGCAGACATAGTGGAAAATTAAATGCCCTTTGGGAAGACTATTGTTACCTCCAGGGTGCAATGCCCTCAGCCTGCAGCTTCAGGCATTACAGCTAATAATGACAAATTAATTGACTAATTTATCAGTTACTCTAAAATTAAGAAAAATTGAAAGGGTGCCCACCTACCTTTTTCTTTTTGTTTCTGTGTAGTACAGTTTAATATTTATAGGCTTCACCAGATATTTAATACATACTGATTTTCACACTGCTAAAAGTATTAAAAAATTATACATTAGCCATTTAAAATATCTTTAAACTGACTGGTATCAAGAAACACCTGTTGAGATAAAGATAAATAGGACTACCCCTTAGGAGAAGTTAATACAAAACAGTGTGCTTTAACTGATAACACAAACTGAACTGCATCCTTCACTGATTGCTCACTTTGAAATGGGAGTGGATTAAAATGGAATGCCAACTGTGCAACAGTGCTGTCAAAATAAAGCACTCCTTACAAATAAAAAAAAAAAAATCTGCACAAGGAATTGCTGCATACGAGTTTAAAATTAGCTCCATTTTGGTTGATGGGACTCATAAAATCATAACTGTATACTAAAGCAATAAAAACAAAATACATCACCTTTCCAGCTGGGTAATTTATATCTCTTTTTATCACCTCAAAGAATTTAGTGCCAAGTCTATTCTGATGTAGCACAGAGTGACAGTTGATTAATAGCAGTAAATAATGGAATATGAGGCACAATTTTTCTTCACCACACCTGCTTGCAGTGTGACATATGCAGATCTAACTTCAAAGTGGGGACAGCTGTTCCCTGCTTCTAACATGTTAACACTCCACTTTTAAAGGGGCATTCTTCCTTTATTTTTGCTTACTTTAAACTCCTTTGGGAAATTAAATGAATTCATTTCAGACATAAAATGTAAACCTACTAGAATAATCTTGTATTATTATTGATAACAATGAAACTCACAGAAAATGTATTTCATACACAGTGGTAAATAGGGTCCCATTTCCAATGCCTGGCGCTCCCGACTACGGCTGCCCACGGCAACAAAACAGGATGTTTCCACTGCTCACCCAAGAGGCTTAGCACAGATATCTGGTTAGGTTTTGAATCCTATCCACGATGTAGCAAAACTGGCTACAAAGGAAATGGTCATCACGTAACCAGGAAGTGCATGTAGCAAAGAAAATAAACAAGGAAATTGCTACCAGTGTGGCTGATTTGCTTTTATATAGGTAAAGCACATATATGACATTTTCTTTATTGTTTTCTTTAAGTTTTATCGTATTCACCAAAAGCAGAGATCTTATATTGAAGAATGTTCATCCTGCTTCGGTACATAAGACAAAAGTATTAATTATAAAACACAGTGACTGTTTGTTTGGCTGTGTTCTCCCAGATTCCTTTTTATTTTTAGAACATAAGAACATAAGAAAGTTTACAAACGAGAGGAGGCCATTCGGCCCATCTTGCTCGTTTGGTTGTTAGTAGCTTATTGATCCTAAAATCTCATCAAGCAGCTTCTTGAAGGATCCCAGGGTGTCAGCTTCAAC
Organism: Polyodon spathula; assembly: GCF_017654505.1. Classification (NCBI taxonomy): domain Eukaryota; kingdom Metazoa; phylum Chordata; class Actinopteri; order Acipenseriformes; family Polyodontidae; genus Polyodon; species Polyodon spathula. The sequence continues at coordinate 42,900,783 of NC_054538.1, forward strand.
AACATTACTGGGGAGTTGATTCCAGACCCTCACAATTCTCTGTGTAAAAAAGTGTCTCCTATTTTCTGTTCTGAATGCCCCTTTTTCTAAACTCCATTTGTGACCCCTGGTCCTTGTTTCTTTTTTCAGGCTGAAAAAGTCCCTTGCGTCGACACTGTCAATACCTTTTAGAATTTTGAATGCTTGAATTAGGTCGCCACGTAGTCTTCTTTGTTCAAGACTGAACAGATTCAATTCTTTTAGCCTGTCTGCATATGACATGCCTTTTAAGCCCGGAATAATTCTGGTCGCTCTTCTTTGCACTCTTTCTAGAGCAGCAATATCTTTTTTATAGCGAGGTGACCAGAACTGCACACAATATTCAAGATGAGGTCTTACAAGTGCATTGTACAGTTTTAACATTACTTCCCTTGATTTAAATTCAACACTTTTCACAATGTATCCGAGTATCTTGTTAGCCTTTTTTATAGCTTCCCCACATTGCCTAGATGAAGACATTTCTGAGTCAACAAAAACTCCTAGGTCTTTTTCATAGATTCCTTCTCCAATTTCAATATCTCCCATATGATATTTATAATGTACATTTTTATTTCCTGCGTGCAGTACCTTACACTTTTCTCTATTAAATGTCATTTGCCATGTGTCTGCCCAGTTCTGAATCTTGTCTAGATCATTTTGAATGACCTTTGCTGCTGCAACAGTGTTTGCCACTCCTCCTACTTTTGTGTCGTCTGCAAATTTAACAAGTTTGCTTACTATACCAGAATCTAAATCATTAATGTAGATTAGGAATAGCAGAGGACCTAATACTGATCCCTGTGGTACACCGCTGGTTACCACACTCCATTCTGAGGTTTTTCCTCTAATCAGTACTTTCTGTTTTCTACATGTTAACCACTCCCTAATCCATGTACATGTGTTTCCTTGAATCCCAACTGCGTTCAGTTTGAGAATTAATCTTTTGTGCGGGACTTTGTCAAAAGCTTTCTGGAAATCTAAATAAACCATGTCATATGCTTTGCAATTATCCATTATCGATGTTGCATCCTCAAAAAAATCAAGCAAGTTAGTTAGACACGATCTCCCTTTCCTAAAACCATGTTGACTGTCTCCCAGTACCCTGTTACCATATAGGTAATTTTCCATTTTGGCTCTTATTATAGTTTCCATAAGTTTGCATATAATAGAAGTCAGGCTTACTGGTCTGTAGTTACCTGGTTCAGTTTTGTTTCCCTTTTTGTGGATCGGTATTACGTTTGCAATTTTCCAGTCTGTCAGTACCACCCCTGTGTCAAGAGACTGCTGCATGATCTTGGTTAGCGGTTTGTAAATTACTTCTTTCATTTCTTTGAGTACTACTGGGAGGATCTCATCCGGCCCAGGGGATTTGTTTATTTTAAGAGCTCCTAGTCCCTTTAACACTTCTGCCTCAGTTATGCTAAAGTTATTTAAAACTGGATAGGAACTGGATGACATGTGGGGCATGTTGTCAGTATCTTCCTTTGTAAAAACTTGTGAAAAGTAATCATTTAACATATTTGCTATTTTTTTTTCTTCCTCTACGATTTTGCCATTTGTATCTCTTAAACATTTAATCTCCTCTTTGAATGTTCTCTTGCTGTTGTAATATTGGAAAAACATTTTGGAATTGGTTTTAGCTCCCTTAGCAATGTTCATTTCTATTTCTCTCTTGGCCTTTCTAACTTCCTTTTTGACTTGCATTTGCAGTTCTGTGTACTCTTTCTGCGTACTTTCTTTTTGGTCCTTTTTTAATGCTCTGTAAAGTGCCTTTTTTCGCTGAATATTTTTTTTAATTGATCTATTAAACCATTTTGGCAATTTAGTTTTACATTTAGATTTGTCTACTTTAGGGATATAATTGTTTTGCGCCTCTAGTACTACGTTTTTGAAGAACAACCATCCTTCTTCTGTGGGTGTTTTCTCTATTTTACTCCAATCTACTTCTGTTAGTCTCTGTTTCATGCCTTCATAGTTTGCTTTTTTTTTTAATGAGACTATGGTTCCATTTATTTGATATTGCTGGTCATTAAAACACAAAACGATCCCACAATACCCCAGTGGCTTTTGATGCACAGCAAGAATTTCCAAGGTTCGCCAAGTTTTGAAAAAAAAAAAACCTAAGTCGTGGGCAGCCGAAGCCTACAGCGCCAGACAGTGGAAACAAAGTATAAGTAAACTAAACAATAAAACAAAAAATGTTTGACTTGTTCTTTACTAAGTGGGACCTTTGTTTCCAAGTATGTTATGTTGCTTGAAAATCACACACTGTGTACACATTTGCATATTCAGCGAATGTATCCATTGCCTACATAAGATCAATATTGTAAGTACAACATTATTGGAATTTCTTTTACATGTTTGTCTAGGTTACCATTTGCTTAATGCATTAGGGAACATATTTAATAATACACAATTAAATTTAAGATAAGGAAAAATTATCTTTTGACAAAATCAACATGTGTGTGTGTGTGTGTGGAGGGGATGGGGGTTCTTAAGACATTCCCCACATTTTTTAAGTCCAAAAACAATACTTAATTTTAATTCCATACAGCCATATTACATTTTTTATAAATGTTGCAGATCACACATACCAACAAGACTGAGGTAAGGTCCTCTATTTAACAAGAAAATGTGAAAATAACGTATGTCTTTATCATTACTGAACATTAATACAAGTATATAATGCAAAGGTATTTGACTAGGAATGTTTTTACATTCCCAGTCAAATGTCATCAATCACTGACCAGAAGCCAAGCTGAATCCATTTTATCCAGCAATGGAGTGTCCTAAATTTGTAGACAGACATATCAATTTCCCAAATTAGCCATACAAATGAATCATGCATTATTAGACAATATAACATTTTCTGTGCTGTTGCATTTCATTGTGCGACAATCTAATTATGCTGACATTTTAGCATTATTTACAGTTTGAACTGAACTGATATGTTTTGAATTCAACCTCTTTAGTATATAAACATTTCATTTAAACAGATTTTAAGACAAATCAAATACTGTTTACATCTCTCAGAATACAATTTAAATTTAAAATAAAACCCTACAGTCAAAAAAAATAAAGAACTTATAGAGCTAATGAGAAATCTCTTATTTGTTGTAGAAAACAATGAAGAGGAGAGAAAACCCAATTCCATTATTTTACTTTTCATTCACAAAGTAAACCGGTTAAAAGTATTAAACGCCTGAGTGAGGGTATTTCGTAAGTATGAAACAACCTATGTTGCTATATTTTTGTAACAAGGTTATTTAAAACATGTTACAACAAAATCAACAAAATCAATAATTGTAAAATCAGATTTGCCATACAATTGTGAAATTTAGTTTGGGTATACATTGCAGCATCCATATTTACAAGCAGCAATCATGTAAAATTCACAACAAATGTCACTGATGATAAAAGCTGTGGAAATGTTATAGTTGTGTGTTTTCAAAACACCACACTACATTGAAATTAAGAACAGTTTGAGGTTCTTGGAGGTTTCAACGGTACAACATCTGAAAAATTATTTGAACTTGAAGCTGGTCGAGTTCAACATATTATTCAAGATATTCAATTTAAACGATGCAGCATTTGTATTTTCTTAAAATAACAAACTATCCATCGAGCAAACAATCACAAAACCAAAGTATGTTGATTTACAGCACATCTCTTCACTTTTTAACTCAGTAACATTTCTTTGTGAGATGCAGATGATTTCTTGTTTTGTTTTACTTGCTTGTTACTACGTACCATATCATACAAATCAAATGGACCACTAAATGGGTAAATCCAAAATCAAAAGGAATGCGTTTCAATTCCATGACTTTTTCATACTTATTTCATACCAAGCTGTCATAGAATTTAAATTCACAACCCTGGCAGCATTGAATTGTGGCCAATGATATACTTCAGTCTTGTGCAACCACAGGTTAACTGATCATAACAGATGGCAACAATAATTCACATGGTTATATACACACACACATACATATATTCAGCAAATGGTTTTTACTAATAAATGCCCCTCAATCCACCCACCCATTTGTAATCTGCATATTGTCCAATTTTTTTAGTACGGAAACACAGAAAATCCAACACCCCCTTGAATAATACTATCTTGTTCTTCTGTTTAGGGTAAAATAGTACTGCTTCACTATGAGCATGTCGTATGGTAGAAGTTATAATAGGGACTACTATGTACAGTATACTTTCAGTGCAGCAATGCACTTAATCTCATCATAATAATATGACTGATGAACTGAAAATTAACTTTTTTTTTTAATTGTTAAACTGTTCAGCCATAGTTTTCTGATACATTTAGACAACATGTTTTCTTAGTACTTCAACAGAAAAATATAATTTTTTATCACAAGCACTATTTTGTTTAGTTATTTATATATATATATATATATATATATATATATATATATATATATATATATATATATATATATATATATATATATATATATATATAAACACACAAATGGTTTACAGAAGTATTCACCTCCTTGCAAAGTTTTCACATTTTGTTGGCACTTGAGCATACTCCATGCCACTTTCAAATTGGACTTTGCATGTAGAATCTACACAAACTACTCCACATTGATAAAGTTAAAAAATGCATATAGAATATAAATAAGTAAGATTTACAGAGAAAACAGATTAATCTCAGTTGCATAAGTATTCAACCCCTTTGCTACTGCAGCCCTAGGTGCAAATGATTTGTTTGAAAGGTCACAAAATTAGTGAAATGGTTTCAGCCTGTGTGTATTCAAAGTGGTTTAACTTGTAGATCATTTCCCTCAGGTATATAAAGACTTTCAAGCTGCATCTCACATAGTGATCCAACAAAGCAACCATGAAGACCAAGGAGCTATCAAAAGAAGTCAGGGATAAAGTGGTAGAGTGGCACAGAGCAGGAGAAGGGTAAAAGAACATTTCAAAGGTGCCGATTATCCCTCTCAGCACAGTGAAGTCCATCATTAAGAAATGGAAGATGCATCATACCACCCAGACACTACCTAGATCAGGTCGCCCTCCAATACCGAGCAGCTGGGTAAGCAGGAAATTGGTTCGGTATGTCACTCTGAAGGCAACAATGATCTTGAGAGATCTGTGTCTGAGATGGGAGGCAGTGTTCACACGTCAACAATAAGCCGGTCCCTACACAAAGCTGGCCTGTACGGACGAGCAGCAAGAAAAAAGCCATTACTCAAAAAGCCTCATCTTAAAGCACTTATGGAGTTTGCAAAAAAAACATGTACATGATACTGCAGACATGTGGAAAAAGGTTTTCTGGTCAGATGAGACAAAAATGTTACTTTTCGGTCTAAATTCCAAGCGTTATGTCTGGTACAGGCCCAGCACTGCACATCACCCAGTCAACCCCATCCCAACTGACAAGCACGGTGGTGGCAGCATCATGTTATGAGGATGCTTCTTTTCAGCAGGGGCTGGGAAGCTTAACAGGATAGAGGGGAGAATGGATAGTGCATACAGGTGAATCCTTGAGGAAAACTTGTTTGAGTCAGCCAAAATTCTGAAACTGGGGGGGAAATTTACATTTTAACAGGACAATGACTCGAAGCACAAAGCCAAAATCTCACTGGAGTGGTTGAACAAAGAGAGAATTAATGTTCTTGCGTGGCCCAGTCAAAGTCCTGACTTGAATCCAATTGAAAATTTACGGCAAGACTTGAAGATTGCAGTCCATCGACAATCCCCAACAAACTTATCAGAACTGGAGCAATTTTCCTGTGAAGAATGGGAAACAATTTCACCATCCCACTGTGTAAAGCTAGTAGACACCTGTCCAAAAAGACTCATGGCAGTAATTGCTGCAAAAGGTGCTTCTACCAAGTACTTTAAGGGGCTGAATGCAACCAGTAAATTTCATTTTGTAAATTTTCTTTACAAGTTGTGCTGACATTTAACCTCCTCCTCATATAACAGTGTTCCGTTTAATAGTACAGCTTTGAATAAAAAAAAAAAAAAAAAAAAGCTTGTTTGAAAAACTGTGCATACATTATTTGCAGGGGTCTACTGAAATCGCGAAATCATGAAATTGAGGGGTCACTGCGAAATTCACCTCTTTCATTGCACTGAAGCAAAAAAACAAAAAACATCCACAAATAACATTTATGAAAAAAAAAAAAATTCTCCAAAGCGGTTAACGTTGCTGTTTATTATTCAAATGACAACGAGGTTTTAATCAGTGAGTCTGTACTGCTTTTCTGTGACCTGTACTGTGCAGTAGGGGGTGGGACAAAGGTGGTGCTGCACTGTTTTCATTTAGGTTGCTAAAATCTAAAAAAAAAAAAAAAAAATAGCATTGGAAAAAAAAAAGGTAAAAAAAAAAAAAAAAAAAAAAAAAGCAAAGTATACTTTGGCTAATGATCTTTTCAAGAAATTTCCCAAAGAAACTGTACGTGCAGATGGAGGTAATTGTTTTGCATATCTTAATGTGTCTGGAGAAAATATGATCGATCGCTATTTTGCTTCAGAATCACACATTAAACAAAAGGCTACTACAGAGGCTGTTGAACATAACGTAAAACAAACAGCTTCCAGAAACCAAACCGGAAAGTCAGGCCAGACAAAAAGCATTCCTGTCTGCAAGTTAAATCAGTACTAAAACGATCTAGCACAGCCACCTCGCTTCAACCTGCTGCTTACTTTTTTGCAGTTAGAATTTTAGACCCGAATAGCCACATTTTCTTTGTTTTGACTCGGTACTAATAAAATAAATTATTGGGTGGGACAAATAACATGACAACGAACGTGCTGCATACATTGCCTTTATTAAAGTATGCCAAGATGCCCTTTGGTAACAGAGTTTTGGGGCTGTTTCTAATCAATTTCCACATCTGTATAACTTGGCAAATCTTTGCCTTACACTTCATACCAATTCAGTGGATGCAGACGTGCAGTCTCAATGTATGGGCAAGTCAACTGCAGGGGGATGCTGCATGCTTGCCTTTAATAAATGACAGCACTCTGTTTTAGTAAGGAAGCATGTACCACTATGTTTAGGCTTTTTTCTGCAACCTACCCGTGAAAAATACGTACATTTACAGCGATTTAAGTAGACCCCTAATTATTTGTAATTCAACCAAATGTGCAATTACTGGTAGGGGGTGAATACTTCTGCAAACCAGTGTGTGTGTGTATACACACACACACACACACACACACACACACACACACACACACACAGTGCCTATACATTACAACCTGAAATCTTGATGTATTTAAATAAGACTTTTTTCCCTCTGATTTACACAACCTACTCAACACTTTCAATAAGGGGATTGGTATAAAAAGATTTCAAAGGCATTGAAGAATATCCCTTGGCTGATGGCTGATTTTTGAGAAACTGTCCATGTGTCAACAATAGCTGAGATACTCCACAAATCTGGCCTGTATGGAAGAGTGGCAAGAAGGAAGCCATTTCTGAAAAAAGCATCATGCTATGGGGACTGGGAAGCTTTTCAGGGTAGAGGGCAAAATGGATGGAGCTAAATACAGGCAAATCCTTGAGGAAAACCTGCTTCAGTCTGCAAAAGACCTAAGACTGGGACAGAGATTCACCTTGCAGCAGGACAATGACCCCGAGCACACAGCCAATGTGACACTGGAGTGGCTTTAAAACAAGAAAGTGAATGTCCTAGAGTGGCCCAGTCAAAGCCCAGACTTGAATCGGATTGAGAATCTGTGGGAAGACTTGAAGATTGCTGCCCACCAACGATCCCCATCCAACTTGACAGAGCTTGAACAATTCTGCCAAGAAGAATGGGCAAATATTGCACGATCCAGATGTGCAAACCTGGTAGAGACTTACCCCAAATAACTCACAGCTGTAATTGCTGCCAAATGTGGTTCTACCAAATATTGACTCAGGGGGGGGTGAATACTTATCTAACCAAGACATTTAAGTTTTTTTTTTTAATTTGTCATTAACTGTTGTTTCACAATACAAATTCTCTTGCCTCAAAGTGTTGAGTAGGTTGTGTAAATCAAAGGAAAAAAAAATCAATTTAAATGCATCAAGATTTCAGGTTGTAACACAACAAACTGAAAACATCTCTCTCCATTTTACCACTATCAAAATGAGCTGGTGTATGAATCCCATATTCGTCAAACAACTGGTCCAAGATGACATTGCAAGTATTTGTCTTGTTTTCATGATCGACAGGGTTTACTGAGGGAGGTAACTAAAGTGGTCTGTAGTCAGCTAAAGCCAAGTCCTGCCCCTTTTGGTCTCTGCAGTGCTCCAATTGGTTCTGATATTCCAGTACCATCTGGTCCCAGCCCCATACCAGGAGACCAGCCCATACTCTGCAGCATCCTGTTGCCGATGTTGTTCTCGGGGATTGGCTGCGCATTTTCACCTACAAACCCTTGGATTAAGAGAGACACATATTTAATTAGAATTGCCACGTGGAGGAGAGTAGGAGAATCTCAATTAAAGACTAAAGCCCTGTAATTGTCTTAATTCATCGATTGGGTTGAAAGAGCAGACTGTCTCCTCACATGGTGACCTCAAAACCAGAGTTATACTTTTTCAGATGTGGGTCTGAAGAATCAAGTAAAATTCTCTCTCTATATATAATTTAATCTCAGGCTCTGTTGTTTTTATATTGTGAAAAAGGGTGTATAATAAAGGCAGGGGTTATTTCAGAGTAATACTTTGTTTTGAAAAAAAAAAAAAAATGACATCAAATCTTGGTAACTTTTTGACTTGCATAACACAGCAGGGTTTATTATGTATGTCACAACAGAAACATATCAAAGGAAGTTAACCTGTTTGCAGTACAACACATTCAGGCTTTAAAATCTGCATCTTCACAACATTCAAGTTAACTTACAACCAAGTGGATCACTCACTTCCCATGATGAGGAAAGGACATTCCACAGAAGGTCAAGAAACTGGATAATGCCCTCATGACTACCCAGGAAGCTGGCCAGTTATAGAATAGTAATGACAGATGGGATTTGTAAAGCTTATCATTCATGTACTTAATTTTATAAAACATGTACTCTGAATGATAACATGGAGTTATACCAGTGTTTCCAAAAAATCTGCAAAATCTGTGTATTATAATTTCCCTAACATCCTCCCTTCTCTTTTAATATTATAACACTGTTATACAATGCTGTTCTTCATTGTACGTGTTTAAATTTATTCTTAGTGTTTTTAATTACCTCTATTAAGTTGTTTTTCATCCTGTTTTGTTGTTTTGGAGTAAAAGCACTTTAACTCTGCCATAGCAAGAATTGTGGAGACTTGCACTTTATAAAGGTTTTGCAAAAGACATGGTGAGCAAGTTGAAGCACCTGACTGCATTTCTATATTTAACAGTCCTACAGTACAAAACTGCCTAATCAGTGGTAGTTATGAACACTGTATTGACCATAAGTTACAAGCATATTCTGATAAGTTTGTGTAAATAGGCTAACCTGCATGCAGCCAATTAATTTGTTATGCAAATGGAATCCCTGACATGTATGCTGTAATATATGATCACTTGCAAGATCCACCAATTGGCTGAGAGTTTGGTTGGCAGGTGCTTCTCGATCAAATACTATATCAACTTCCATGAAAAAAAAAGGTAATTATTGAGGACTCGTTATATCCATCACCTTGCTGGAAAGACTTGAGCATTTAATAAAACAAAAAAAATACTTAAAATGTGTACACTATGCACACTGAATCAGTGATATTCTGGTCCTATACTCACTTTGTTATCTTTTTTTTTGTTGTTGTCCAATATCCTCAGTTTGCTTTATTTATTTATTTATTTATTTTTACATTTTAAAGATATGCACATATTAGAAGGCAACGCTGTGAAGTTTGTGATATTAAAGACATTGTCCCAAAATACATTTAATTCTGTCTACAAACTGGAGCCAGATCAGAGGTCTGAAGCTGCTACAGGCGACATATCTGTTTAATGATCCTAATGTAACAGCTTGAAGAACGTATTTTAAAACCACTGCTCACTATTGAAAAGGGACTTACAAAATTGTATGGCATTCCACTAATGTTTGTGTGTGTGTTTACTAATTAGAATAAACTGCTCTTTAGAAGCTTTCAATCTAGCACTAAGTAACAAAAACAGTGAACAAAGCAAAAGGAAATAACTATTGCCTGTCACACTAATCTTAGTCAGGATCTTAAGTATATATTACTGGTAGTTACATACAGTCCTTAAGTCTCTGACAGGAGACTATGATAATACTGCATAATTTATTTAGATAGACGTGACAGTATCTTCAAGGCTTATCAAAACCCTTCTCGGCTAGTCTTGTCTTCATCGATGGGGGGGGGGGGGGGGGGGGTATTTTAATTTCTAATAATTTTATAATTTTCAGGCAGGTCAAAACAAATTGGGCATATAATAATATTGTGGGGGTGGTGGTGGATTTGCACAGTAATTTAGTAAAAAGAACAGATTTATTGCAAATACAATTTAGATTGATTACCTATCAACAACTACATCTTGCTTCTCAGTTTTTTTTTTTTGTTTGTTTTTTTAACTGTACAATATAATTTTATATGAATTATTTTCTACAGAGCTAAAAACTAATTCAAACATTAACATGATCGTACAGCTATTATTACTTTTTATATCACTTCTAGCATCTCCAAATCCTTTAAATCCCTTTCCTAGAACTACCTCTTTTACGCTGGGCAATTGTTACAATGTGTGACCTGCTAACCCTTATCTCCTACCCTGCATCTTTGCCACAACGCAGTGTTAGTCTTTCCATCGCCTCAAATACCTTCCCAGGCTCTCAGAAAGGTAATTCACGTGTGTAATTGGCTCAAGAGATGAAAATCTTGTATCGGCCTCTCTAGCCACTAATCTATCCAGCTGACTGCAAGCCTAATTGGCAGCTTGTTTAGTAATTTGGATCCTAAAGTGGTTTTATTGATGTTGCATAAACAGCTATATAAGAGGAGGTGATACATTCAGCTTAAAGGGTGCATAAGGATCTTTTTATTTTCTTATGTTACACGTCCCCATGTGTTGCTACAACTGTGTGCATTGTTTAAATTTTGTATTTTTACATTAAACTTTTAAATTGTATTCGCTGCCTCAAGATGGCTTCCCATGTACCTGTATGAACCTCTCAGAACTACATTTCCCATCATCCTCATGCTCACATATGTAACAGGTGCATTGACCAGTGAGCAGGTGATGGGAGATATAGTTCTGAGAGGTCCATGTGGGTACATGGGAAGTGCTACAGGATGCATGTAGTCATTGCAACATTTATTATATTTATACAGACAATCTGTGTGACTTTGGCTCAGGGCTGAAAACAGGCTATATATTTAGAAATCAACAGTTATAAATTCAACATCTTGAAAAAGTAAATTACCATAACCTATTTCACTAAATGCATGTAAATACCGTATTACTTCAAATTAACGCCGTCCTCGAATTAAGGCCTCACTCCGATATCAGCTTTTTAATAGATGCCGCCCTCGAATAAACACTGCTCTCAATAAAGAAATGGTATTTTTTTCTATCCCTGATCAAAAAATGAATAAGGAAATGCGCAAATCTGGTTATGTACATGTGACGCCCCTGAAGCGACTGCAGCCTCAACCCACCACGCAATACAAACAAATGTACACACACCTTAGTAAGCACATTGTATTTTATGGTACAGACCCGACAGACAACCCAAGATGAACTACTTGCAGCACAGCAGTCATCCACGTCTTTTTTTTTTCTTTTCCCCAGCAGAGTTCAGTGCCAACACAGCAGGGGATAAAACAAGGGCTGTCTGTTTACCTCGTCCTCAGCTTGGATGGTGAAAACTTAAACTTAACGAGCAACTAAGCTCTGTCCAAAAGCTGGCCGAAGATATCTTCTTGTAGGGGGTTTAGTTGTTTTGTTTTTTATTCAATTGGAATTTTACTCAGTCCGGTACAATTATATACATATATAAAAAACAAAGAAACAAACAAAAAAAAAAACAACTTGCTTACTATCTATGAGTAGATTTAGTTTTGCTTTCTCTTACAAACAAGCAGGTAAATTACAGTGAGAAAAAAAATAAATGACCGAGTAGGATATATTTTAGTTTTAACAGAAATCAAACCGATATTCAGAGGTAATATTTTTTGTTAAGAAAAACAACTGCATCACACTCAACTACCGTTCACTCTCCTCTTCTTCTCCCGCCCCATAGCAACCAATACACGCTCCTGATTTGCTGGTACAGTACTCCCCTGACCTCCCAACTCCCACTTAATAGGCTCTCGGTAACTGTCAGTAAATGTACTGCAGTCAAGCCCCCAAAACACACAAGAGTATAGTGCTGCAGATCGGAGCCTGTCACAGCGCCGCTTCTGAAATGCCTTAAATCATGTAATAAAATATTGCAGCATTTGTAAAGCATAGTATTATTAATAAAGGCCGTCTTCGTACAATCGGCACCCTCGTTGAAGGGCCAGTCATTTTGATCAATTTAAAATAAACGCTGCGGCACAAAATTGAAGTAATAAGGTATTTAAGTGCGACATATAGACTTACACCTCCATATACCTCTCATAATCTTAATAACCTGTGCTATAGAATGTCATAGCAAATTACGCCCCAGTGCTTCTCTAGATATATTACAAAATGTAAGTGTGATATATAGACATACAATGTTATGAGCACCCCGAGCAGTAAAGGGGTTAATACCAATGGTTACTTTTGTTTTATTATGTTATTTATTCATTCCCTGGTACCCTGACTTTTAAAATATTCAAGAACACAATACATTGTTAGCTCCCTGGATAAGTTTGGGTGATAGACGTTCTGCTATGATCTTATCCCTAAATGTAGTTTGTGTTACAATATAACTTTTGACTTGTCTACCATGTACAGTATCAAGAAAAAATAAATAAAACAATAAAACAATTTGATCTTGTATATTTTTCATACTGGTTATTAAACTAACTATGCCATTGCTTTTAAGGATTTTTCACAAACCTACTACATTTTTAGTGCAGTACGAATTTAACAAAAAAAAAAAAAAAAAAAGTATGATTGAGAAGATGATAAAGCGACCATATATCAAATTGGAAAGCTTACCATAGCTGATGGGCCATATTAAGAGCACTTAATGCTGTCAGAACAAAATGTAACGAATCTTTGAATGCCTTCAACCCTGCAATACGCCTAATAAACTCAAAAACTATTTGCCTGTCAAAAAACAGAATTGAAGTAGATCTTGGTTATAAATTTACCTGTTGTCATTGGTCCAGCAATAGGTGCAGCCTTGCGTCTCCGCTTGACGTCTCCGGTGCAGAGCGATCCTAAGTGTACACTTGTTTGTCTGCAAATTAATTTGCAAAGGGAACTATTAGTGCAGAGAAAACAGCACATAAATACACAGCCTGCACAATCTGAACTTAAATCAAAACACCCACAATGAAGACAGAGCTGCATAATAAAGCTACCAATCTTGTTTATATCAAAACATAATTATGTTTGTTGACAAGTGCTCAGCGTCCAAACTCAGCACCATAAATTGTTACCAGAATGAATAATATAAAAGGAATGCTTTTTAATTTTAAAATCTGGCAATCTTTCCGACTCCATAAAAAAATCAAGACTGTGTCAGTTTTGACAGGAAAATGGTTAAGATTAACTATCTAAAGAGTCGACAATACAGTCACTGATACATCAATAGGTTACTAATGCTTCACTGTCAGCAGTGCCTTCACTGTAGGACAAACGTGGGCCATTCCATTTTAGGAAAACATTCAGAATCAATTTAAAGCTAGGGCAGCTACTACAGAAACATTATTGGAGTTGTAAAAAGATACAAACCAAAACAGACAAATATTTGAGATAACCAAGACCCTTTATTGTTTTTAAAATGCAACAACAGAAAAAGATAACACAAGGAGGTATCTGATTCTGACCGTAGATAGAGGCCATACTGTTAACAGAACAGAACAGGCAGCAGTGGTAGTAGTAGAAGAAATATTTGTAGAACACTGTAATTGTATGGAATTTGTTTTAACGCATTAAACTTAGCCCCATTCATTTTGGTGTGCTGGTGCACCGAAGTTTGCGTGCATATTACTCGGGCACCGTAAAAACCACCTACCTCGTTCATGGCTTGTTTAAAAGTATAGACCTGCTGCGTTCCAATGACGTACTCAGTGTGTGTATGCGGTACTCCTACCCAGAGCTAGGTTCGCATGAAGATAAGCTTCTCATCATGTGACAGAGTTCATAGCTTTCGGTTTTGTTAGCAGATTGCTCCATCATTTTACCAGCTAGACTGAAAGGAGCATTGTCGTTGGAAAGTTTATAATCTCAGCTTTCTAGCAATACCAGTTACATACTCCAGTGAGAGACGGGGCGCTAGAGAAGTTGCAGACTTGGAGACAGACTGCGTGAGAGCATTTATCCATTGTGTTTGTGCCAGACAGGATCTGCTTTACAGAGTAGCACAGAAAGTGATCCGACATGGCCTGAGCATGTAAAATTGTAAATAGATCTCTTTCATGTTCCATATTCTGTTTTGTTCAAAACTATGTTGTGATTATGCTCGTTTGGTAAAAGTGCTAATAACAGTTGTTTTTCACCCAATTTGCTTAATCCCCCCTCACCATGTTCATTTCAGAATGAAGTTCAATGGTGCAATGTTTTTTGAGCCATCTGTAATTGCAGTGACCAAACATGATATTTTTGGAAAAGCGTTTTGTTTTTTTCACATATATTCTCATCTCTACCACATATATATAGTATGCCTGATCCTGCTGTACATAATATGAAAGGCAATTTTGTGGCCTTTCATTTGATATGTTACATGCATGCAGCACAAAATAGCCAGTAGTTAAACACAGATAAATGAAAACAGTGAAATGCAGGTGGAAATAGGGCTGAACGTAAAGTTAATACCTTTTTATTGGACCAACTTGTTCAGACTACATACTCTATGTCCCTTTTTTGACTGATTTGAGAAAAACAAACTAAGCATAGAACATCTTTGAGCAATACAATTGTATGGGACAGTCAACTACATTTGTCAGCCAACACCATCTGTCCAGAAGACACAATTCCATATACAATTTATATTGAACAGTTGAAGTCGCATAATGTTGTGAACAGACATTTCAAACATACGAATACTGTTGATGGACTCATTCAATCTACTGTCTAACATTGACAAATATTGGTCAGACAAAAACTTAAATCTGGGAATTGGTGCTTAGGACTGATGGAAGAGGGTGGGTTACAACTCTCAAACGTAGAAGTCTAAGACACATTCAATACATGGGGTCACCCTTAATCTTCAGAGTCACTGTTGTAATAATAATAATAATAATAATAATAATAATAATAATAATAATAATAATAATAATAATAATAATAAATACTTGGTCATTTAGCACATGCTTTTATCCAAAGCGACTTACAGAAACTAGGGGGTGAACTATGCCTCACAGCTGCTGCTGCTGTATCACTTACAATAGGACCTCAGTTTTATGTCTCATCCAAAAGGGCAGGCTTTTCTGATGTCAAACCGATATACCCCCATGTTCCATTAAATCTGATCTTGAGCTTTGTATCTAATCCTGATTTATTTCATAAAAATCCTGCTATTCTGCTGGGTACAGTATCCTATGAAATGACACCTGCCTATCTGAGTATAGGACTGTTTCTTAAATGTGAAGAGACAACAGAATTGAAAATTGGATAAACTATTAAATAGTCAGCCAATTGAACCAGGAGACCTAGTTCGCAGGACTAGCTGCAAGTTTTTCTTGAGTAATTTTATATAGAATTGATTACCTGTTATGTTGCATTGAGATATCTAGACTATTGATCAGCAAGATTAAGCTACTCAGCCACCCTCGCCCCCAGCATGAAGGGATGCAGTTGCAACAAATAGCACCAAGTAAGGACTACTTTGTTGTTGTTGTCACCCTCCATGTAGAACATAGCCGTTACCTTTTAATTGAAAATCAATGACAGTCTGAAATGCAGCATACATGAATCATTTATTTTTGCAAAGAGCAAAGTGAGAGCGAGATTATTGTTTTTATATAAAAGCAGCCCTCAACATCACATGCTGTAAAAAATATGGGCTGACAGCACAGTGTGGTGGTGGGGGGGTTGTAAGTAATATCACGTTTTGTTGCCTTATAGTCTGGAAATAAAATGCATTAAAATAGTTTGTTTTTTTCCATTTATCTACACATCCTAGTGAAAAAAATATTCTAGAAATTTGTAGAAAATTTATTAAAAATAAAAACTGAAAAAGCTTGGTTGGATAAGTGTCCACTCCCCTTGTAGTAATCCTAAATTAGCTCATGTGTAACCAATCGCCTTCAGAATTACACACCAAGTTAAGTCCACCTGCGTTAAGTGATTCACATGATTTCAGGATAAATTCAGCAGCTCCTGTAGGTTCCCTCTGCTGGGTAGTGCATTTCAAAGCAGACTCAACCATGACCACCATGGCGCTTTCAAAAGAACTCTGGGACAAAGTTGTTGAAAGGCACAGATCAGGGGATGGATATAAAAAAATATCAAAGGCTTTGAATATCCCTTGGAGCATGGTCAAGACGATTATTAAGAAGTGGAAGGTGTATGGTACCACCAAGACTCTGCTGTCTTTAATTGTGGCCCTGTGACCTTGAAAAACATGTCAAAGTCACTCATGTGTGAACATGTTACAGGTACAAAATTAGATGTCCTACTGACAAGGATTTCTTAATCACTGGAAGAGCAGACTTGATGGTTGGGCTGATGGGTAATGAAAAACATTTATTTTTAAAATCTAAACACCGCTGTGTGGATATTCTAAACAAACATGGATTTACCACATTTAGAAACTGTGTCTATCTCTAACAAACACTCAGATATTATGCACGTCACTGTTAGCAGCAACCCTTGATGACTGACTGGCCTTTTAGTTTGGTTTTCTCTGACATTACACTAACTGCTTACTGGTCCCTCTGTGCTCCGCTACGATCCAAAAAGTTGGGTGATCAATTATATAGCACTCCTCAGCAGTCTTGTGTTTCCCATATTTAGAGCAGGGGATGATACCCTAACCTGGAGACGCTTATTTTATATATATATATATATATATATATATATATATATATATATATATATATATATATATATATATATATATATATATATAATTGATTGACAGTATGTATGTTTTTGGTTGAGGCAAAGAACAACAAAAATTATAAAAGTAAAAATAAAACATATTTGAACAGTCAGATAAATATACTCTTTCTCTAGATTACTAAAAAGGATGGGCAAGTCTGACCCTGAATTGGCCATTTGGTCAGCAATATGTTTCTTCCAATTTAAGCAAAGTAGCAAAGAATTACCACTGGCAGCAATACCATTTTTTTTTAACTTTTCAGTTTATTGGGGTCTTGCTACAAGCCAGCATTTGTAAATAGTCTGGAGATGTCTCACTCGAAAGACCTGGTATTTTGTAAACAAACAAAAAAAAAATTGCTAAGACTACATTGCCTGAAAACTTGGCTTTTGATGTAGTGGTGACAGGGACTGGGGCAAGTAATGTCATTCTGGATAATGTTGAAATAAAGACAACAGGTACTTGTTCCTCAGTCATACGGGTTTACATATAGAGGCCTGTCAGCGTATCAGGCCTACTCAGAGCCACCCTCTGGTTATAAGCTGTTCCCAAGCAGCTTCAAATGAGCTGGGGAGAAAAACAGATGTGACTATGGTCCCTGGCGTTTGGCAAGAACACTCATCGTCAACAAGAAACATATAAGCCTGGACAGGGCATCAGCTGTACAACAGCACAACAGGCCTGCAAGTGTCAAAACAGCACAAAGTTCCATGGATAGGAAAATCTATCAAAGCCAGGCTGGTGTGATCCTGCACTAGCTGGCCAAAATCTCTTGCTATCAGAACCTATTAAAACCCAACAGGGCAACTGGAAATGTGCAACAAGAAAACCAAGTGAAGCTAAGCGAGTACAGAACTGCCATATATACACACTTAGTTTGGTTACATCTGTTATGGTTAGAGATGAGGTTTACATGACCAACATCTGACATTCAAACTCTTGTGATGTGATGATATTACTAGTTTGGAAATCACTGACTATTATTATTATTATTATTATTTATTATTATATATTATATATATTATTATTATTATTATTATTTAAATTTTTTTTTATCACTAACTAATTTTGCCTCGAACATTGTATCATCCAATTTAAATTTTGGGAGAGCATTTATTAAAATATTCAATTAGAAGTGACTATTGGCATCATATGTAAAAAAAAAAAAAAAAAGAAAAAGAAAAAAGAAAACTACAAAAAAGAAATACAACAAAAAAGAATACAGAATGTATTTTAGATAGAGTTTAAATATACCATCAAAACAATGTAAAAATATTCTACAATTATCTAGATCAACGATAAAGCAGGTATAAAATACCAAACAAAATTGCACAACAAAAACAATGTGAATTTTTTGATAAAAAAAAAAATAAAAAACCTGTCAGAGTTACATTACTCTTCATTACAAGGTCAATGGCATACCTTGTGACCCTTGAAATTCTTGTTATCTCGGTTACTCGCCAATACATATTTTAAGTGTTTACTTAACACTGGTATTCTTTCAATAATTTTGGAAACAATCCAAATATTCTTACAGTTAGTGGCACCAAAATTGTATGCTTTTCTCTAATGTTATGGGCAGAACAACAATACATCATTTAAAATTGTTAGTGCAAAAGAAAGAGAGACTTGCTGTATAAAAATGGAATCCCTGGACCGACAACAGCAGCATGTAACAAAATAATAAAAATAAAAATAAAAAAAAAACAGTGAAAAACTGTAAGGAGCTAAATTAACTGGAATCTTCACCAGTTACTTGATGTCTAATATACTTTGGCAGTAGTATTTCACATTAAAAATTCAATTGCTTCTGAAGGATATTTTAAGGTGGAGCATCCATTGTCAATGGCCGCTAGTCATTTTCACCAATGGGAGCTGTTGTCCACAGTTCTATTTTTAATACAATCACCATGAGTGTCCTTCCCACAGCAGAAAACAGCAATATTTCATTGGCGTGTATAATGAACAAGAGCTCTGAGGCTCACACTTTTAAGATATACTATCACAATACCCTCCTTTTTTCCCCTGTATACCTGCTTTAAATATATTAACAGCTTCCCATCTATGACAGTAACACAGTGTTAACTATGTTACTGGTAGACTTGGCATTAAAAGCAATGTTGTATTTTATCTTTTATTTGATGTAAACAGCAAACAGCAAACAGTATATGCCTCTGGGAAAAAGGAAGCCAATAGAATCCGTGTACACCTTTGTCTCTTTTGAAGATCAAATAAAGGTTGCAATTCCATTTGTCACATCTGTAATAAAACAGTGATTTGTATCATTAGATGAACACATAGGAAAACTATTCAGATGTAAATGGGGATTTTCTCACAGGTTGATGCAATTGCAAAAAAACCATTGCTGTATAATTCGAATAATAAAGCCCCAGTTTAAACCGCTTTTTTTTTTTTTTTTTTTTTTTTTTTTTTTTTTACTTGCAGTCAGATTATTGTTTATTGCTAATCATGTGCAGTATTTACTCAAACTGAAGTAGCACTTTTTTGAAAAATAAAAGTTAAAAACTTGGGGGGTGAAATGAGTCAGTGCATTGGTAACAGTGCCACAGGATGAGGAGGGGTCGGAGCGTGAGGAGTGCCATGCGTGGAGCAAGCTGCTGTGATGGGTTGTGAGAAGAAGCGAGTGGAATAAAAAGCAAATAACTCTGCTTAATTAGAACCAAGACCGTTTTATTGTTCCCTGATTTGGCCGACACCACACTGCGGTGAAATTTAGCCACGTGCAAACCTCCAATTTATTTTTTATCCCAAATCATTTTCTTAGAGGTACTCCGATTTTTTTTTACAGGACATTGAGACGTCTCTTTACTCCAGTGTGAATCGACCATGTCAGTGTCATGTTAAAATTGATACAGCAATTCCAGGGTGTTCACCTCAAAGCAACAGCAGCCTTTACAATAAATCATAATTAGGCTTGCTACTTTTCAATATTAATTGGTAAAGCTTGTTAAAACGTCGAATTCTCTGAAAATACGTTTGACTGAAATAAATTTATATAGGATAAACGTCGGTAAAACCACTCATTATTTTTTATTTTCTTACCAAAAATAATCATTTAGAAATCATCTCTAGTTTGTGTAGTTTTTATTGTCTGTCCCGTCTCCGTTCCACTCTGAATGGCTTGGGGTTGCTATCATCTCAGTGGTCCATTAGTACTGTAGTTTCACTGTGACTGTCATTTCAACCTGTTCTGACAGATCTCGCTGACTGAAGTAGTGCTAGAATGCTCTTATTCATTTAAATGACAGCGCCTGTCATTTAAAGTGCCTACTTTAAAATTAGCAGGTTCAGGTGTAAGTAAGCTTTTGCTATAGGTATAAGCTGACAGTTACTAGTAGTGGACAACACTTAATGAAAAATGTTCACAAAATCCTGACTGACGGCTAAAGTCCCTGCGGCAGGACGAAAAGGGGAGGGTCTGTCTGCCTTGCCCTCCAGTGATTCTGAGTCCAGCTGTGCTGAAGCAGGAGGGGTGGAGCTCAGACACCAAATAAGTGCAAGTTAGTTTTGTTCGACTAGCTAATGTCTTGTTCTGTGCATATTAGTTTTACTTGTAAATTGATGGTATAAAAGTCTGTGTAATATGATAAAGGAGGTTTTGCTAAATAAGACGTTTCTCGTCTTTTTTTTTTTAAAGGTTGATTTTACCCATTCCCTGCTTGAATTGAAAAATAAAGACTGGAACCCCCCCCCCCCCCCCCCCCAAAAAAAAAAAAAAAAAAAAAAAAAAAAAAACACTAAATTGCTTAAAAAATAAATGTTGAATTAATTGCCGATTTGGTAAAAAAAAAAAAATAGCAGCAAGCCTAACCATAATATAATATTACATTCGGTACGATCTGTCCTGAGATTCTACAGATCACTAAAACACAGTGATTGTGCATAACCAAATTGGGGATCGGGCGAAAATACAAAACATAATTGTCGATTCTTAAAAAATGGATGCTTTGACGGTGCATTTGAAGGTATGTATGGAAATACATATCACTGAAGAGACAAAATGGTTATTCTAGCCTTTGGAAAAGAAGGTACAATGAAATTAGTTGTTTACACCCAGTTCATCGTTTACAAATTATGCACAAAAGCGCCTTTTCTGCCCACTACATCACATTTAATTTTGAACTTACTCACTTGCTGAAAACTAATCCCTGTCTTGGAGGTTACTAGACATGCTCTGCTTTTCATCAAGTCTGACACCTGATTTTTAGTCCCATGTTAATCATGCTATAGACAGTGTTAAGGGCTGCAGATATAGGGGGTTGATCCAGGCCTAGATGGGAGGTTATGTTATTTGTTTTGGGCTTTAGTGTAATGTATGTGTAATCACTGTAGTTGTATATGTGTAATATGAAAGTGAAATTGCAAGACAATAGCGCCAATAACTGGTAGCAAAACTGTACTACACATGCTTTCTTTTTCCATTTGCATTTGTAATATAGTAGGTGACTTACTCTGATGCTTTAATGTATGGTAATACAGTGTTTTGTGTTGGCACCTAGAAATTATAAAGTAATTTAACCATTAGTTATTGTGTTTTTTTCATTAAGCCGCTTTAACACTAGAACCGCCATGCGGGTCAGTTTGAGCCATTTTGCATTTAAAATGCTAATTACTCTTCCATTATATATCGTACGTGTATGTCCGTTTGACTTTTCCTAAATAAATGAATTAAATATCCTGGTGGTAAGACATTCAAACAAGACACGCCCCCTCCTCCTAGCACGTTTTTTTCAAGCCTTTCTTTGTTTGTAGACTGACTATGAGACAGAGATTGTGTATTTGTCAAGATGCCAACTCAGTGAAAGCTTTTGCTTATTTTTCAATGTACCTGGAAGACAACAATCTTCGTTTTGTTCCACAGATGCAACTGGGAATATATCAGAAGGACATATTTAATCTTGAAAGTAGTCATTTTGATTGGAATACAGCAAGCTGCACTCAGCTGCACACAGTAAACTGAAATGACAGGTAGGATAACAACTTCTGTGCCTAATATGAAACGTATGTTATGTATTCTTTTTTTATATTACTTTTAGAGGAAAAAAAATCGGTTTTACAGGTTTGCACGTGCCAGTTTACACGTGTTTACACAATAGTGTTCAATGGAACTGCAATGCAGCTCCTGAATGCATAGACTCCTCCATAGAGTACAATGCAGCCCTCATACCGGAAGTAGCGTTATATTTTCTTTTTATGTAGTATTAGAAACAATGATTTCAGTTTTATAGTTTTTTGTGTACATATACCCATTTACACTTGTACACGGTATATATGTACATACCTTTGTTTCTTTTACATATGTTTCTTTTTAAATGTGTACTTTATTATATTTTTTCAGTTTGTAGTCATGCTGTATATGCGCTCATTTTAAAAATAAAGCCTTTTATGTTTCATTTTCCATTTAAATATAGTATTTCTGCGATGCAAATGTTAGATATGATGTTCATGAATAAAACATTTCACTTGTATCCAATAGTATGTCTTTCATTTTAAAATGAAGCAGTTTAAAAATGTATGGGTCAAAGTGACCCACGTGGCAGTACTAGGTTGTTAGAAAATCTGGTGCTTCTAGTGTTAATGACTGTGATTGTGTAAACACGATGAAAAACATACTTAATTTAATTGATTTAGTGGGCCACCATACTTTGTTGTACAGGTTGAAAATGGATATCATTGGATAGGGGAGGGATTGAATTTCACTCCCTAATAGGGTTTTTTTTTTTTAATTTTATTTGTTTGACATCACTGAGAAGGGCATATAAAACGGTGGAGAAAGTTTCAGCAGCACGCAGAGAGAGGAACTTGTTTAGAAGTAAGAAAGAAACCATAAAACACTGTAAATCTGATGTATTTGACTTCTAATTATATTAGAACATTTATTTTGTCTCGTGTTTTAATATATATGTTTAACATGTATAAATAAAATCAATATAATAGAAATATCAAGAAAACAGGGGATAAGCAGATAATGTTTCATTTAAAAAAAAAAAAAAATCAGTTCAAGATGTCAAGATAAGATTAATCATTGTTGGCAGAATAACTGACATCTGATTTTTGTGAATCACTATTTTATGAAAGTGACATTTATATAATATAGGTTTTCTCAGTGTTATTTATTTTTTAAATAAATGTTCCGTTCTAAACTATGTGTTTTGTTTGTCTTTAACAAAAGGCTCTAAATTCATAAAATCACTCAGGTGAAATATGTCTTGTAATTTGCCCAAACATCAATATTTTTCAACAAAATATTTTTAGAAAGTAAGGTCACTCAGGACATAGGATAACATATTTTTTTTTTTTTTTTTTTTTTTTTTTTTTTTTTATACAATTCTCTCTGAAAACATACATAATAATAAAAATAACCTTTTTATTTTTAAATAAACAAAAAATATTAAATATAGTGTTGAAAAAAAAAAAGTTTGTTATGGTTTCTGAAGTACCTTCTAATGTTCCAAAGTGTTCTGAAACAAAGGACACAAATTCCAAGATGCTACTGTAAAAAATTGATTTGCATTGAATCTTTATAGGAAGAGAGTCAAATACAGCCAAAAGAAAAAAAAAAACCTGCACACACTTGGGCCGCCACAAAATTTCCGTTCACAGTTGAGGTTTTAGGACGCCTAAATGCGTTCACATATGTTGCTGAAAAGGAAGCCTAAATTGCGGCAAAGTGCTTGTCGGGAATGTAAACAGTGACGTAAACACTGCATTCCCAGAGGTCAACAGAAGAGATTGAGCTAGGAAATTTGCAGACGTAAATATGTCAATCTTATTTTTGCAACACTGTTGGTACTGTACTTATTGCATAAGATACGATAAAGTCGTGTGTTGACAATGCAGTCGGTTACTGTGGAAAGAAGCGATCGTGTTGGATCATGCGTAAATGCAGCAAATCACAATACAGATTATTATATGAAATGGTGACTGAATATACAATGTATAATGCATTATTTAAAAATATTGAGATTTACAATCTTAGCTACAATCTGAAGTGTGTATGTATATATATACACAGAGTGCAAGAGAGCGCAAGTTATATCGTTTTAATGAAAGCTGTACGATGAAGAAATACTCATCCATTCATGACTGAAGTCATCGTCAAAAGTGTTGGTGTATTCAGTGCATTCCCCATTGCTATTTAATGGGCTGGAGATCGCCGTAGGTTCCATAAAATACAAGATTCGTGCTGGGTTTATTTCTAGCCTGCTGCTCAGTATTTCTGAGAGTTAATGCTACAAAACATTGGTTTAGTTGTGGTAACAGGCAGGTTAAACAGAGGATATTTACCTGATTCCAGTTGTTAATGAGCAGCTCTTCCTATGACCTCTGTCAGCCCGAGCATCCCACAAAAGCTACAGAAAAACAAAAATATTTAAACATTGCGGCGATGACTTCAGAAGAGGTTTTCTTGTTGAGAAAGTGAAGAAACAGTGTACAGCATATACAGTAAGTTCAGTGTTAAATATGATTATAATAAAATAATATGTAGCCGATACTGAATGATCGTTCGTGGTGTACAGTTTTTATTCTTATTTAATGGTTGGGATGGCGCATTACAGCACTGTCCCTGTGACACAACCCCCCCTTGCACACAGCACACCTGGCCACCATGGCCACCTCCCCCCTTGAATATCCATGGGCTGGGTTCTTTTGGCCACGGTGGTGGCGGGGCAGGTGGTACTGCTGCCCCCTCAAGTGGCAGTGGCGCTGCTGCCTTTGGTAGCATTGTTGGCTCTGCCACCTTCTGTGGCAGTGTTGGAACTGCTACTGGCAGCTCCCGTGGCATCTCCGGAGATGACGGCAGCAGCGGACCCTCGGGAGACGAGCTCCTGGCCATGAAGGCGGCAGCGGGAGCTCCACTTCTCCCTCGTACTTTGTGACTGGTGGCTCCCCAGGCAAAGCACAGCCCTCAGCGACCCCAGGCAAAGCAGAGCCCTCAGCAACCCTAGGAGACAAAAAAAAGACACAGGCAACCCCAGGTGATGTAGAGCAGCCGGCAACCCCAGGTGATGCGGATGTGGCATTCCTGAGCGGAGCAGGCATAGCATTTCTGAGCGGAGCGAGCGTGGCATCCCTGAGCGGTGCAAGGTAGTCATCCTTGGGTGGTGCAAGACCCTCTGGTAGCGGAGAATGGAACGACGGCCTGTTTCCCTCTAGTGGTGGAGGCCGGAACGACAGCCCGTCTCCCTCTAGTGGCGGAGGCGGGAACGATGGCCCGTCTCCCTCTGGTGGCGGAGGCGGGAACGACGACCCATCTCCCTCTGGTGGCAGAGCTGGGACTGGCAGTACTACTGGCTCCTCCAGCAGCAGTGGCTGGGCTGCTGGCTCCTCCAGCAGCAGTGGTTGCCCGGTGTCTTTGGGTGATGCAGGAACCTATGGCCAAGGAGGTAATGGCCAAAGCTCCAGCTCCTCCGGTGGAAAGCTGCCTTGACTGCCTGCCCCCCAAAAAAAAATTTGGGAAGGGACCTGGTAGCTCCTCTCCTTCCAGCTCCTCCCCCCCTGGGCTCTGGAAGCGACGGTAGCTCCTCCCCCCAGGGCTCTGAACGTGGCGGCTCCCCCCTCTTGGGCTGTGGACGCATTAGACTCCTCCCACTCAGGCGCAGGACGTTCGGGCTCCTCCCACTCAGGCGCAGGACGTTCGGGCTCCTCCTTTTTGGGCTCTCGGGAAATTCGGGCTCTTCCCTCTTGGGCTAGCGGGATGGCAGCTCCACCTCCTCTGGCTCCCGGGACGCCAGCTCCACCCTCTGTTTGAATGACTGGGGCCCCTCCCATGTCTACTGCCAGCTAATTCAGGACCATGCGGGCAACCTCTGGGAAGGACACACAGTGATATTATTCCTCCCACTCTTCCCACCTCCCCCATTTCGACACCACAACACAGGTACGGGGAGGTCATGGAAGAAGTCCGCCCCAGAGTGCACCAGCAAGTCCTATAGCTCCTGGGATGATGGTAAAGGTGGTGCCGGTGGAGGTAGTGGGGTGGCCGCTGATGCCCGGAGTGGGAACTGCTCCTCTTCCTGGACCTGATTGTAGGGGCATCCTGCCCAGTTGTGGCCAGTCTGCCGGTGGCCTTCTGGGCAGGACAGCAGTCGTCCTTCCCGCACCAGGAACACCATGGGAAGAGGCTGGCCGAGTCTTCTATCTGGGGTGGTGGCAGCTGCTTTGGTTGTTTTAGCCCATCTTTCTCCTTTTTTTTTCCTTATCCCCTTCTCCTGGGTTGCCATTCACCTCCTGGCCCCTAGGTGGTGCTATCCCTCTCTGACATCAAATTGTGATGGGGTTTGGTGGGTGTAGTGCTTGTGGGACCGTAAGTGATGATGCAGAGAGGCAGGAAACAGGAAGTGCGGGTGCAACCTGCAGACCAGCAATGCAGTGCTGGGCAAGGTTTTATTAACAAAACAACAAACTCAACAACATGGGGCTGTAGCCATGGATCAAAATAAAAGTATAATATTGCAAAACACACAAAAAAAACCCCAGGGAACACTATCAATAGTAAGCCCGGGTTAAAAATTAAAAGGTTTAAACAAAAACAGTGCCTCTCCACTCTAACACAATTTATAAAAACAAGAGTCACGTGATTCCTCCACACTGTAGCAGTTGGTGTCCTCCAGCCACGGCCTCAGCTCCCTCCTGAGGGCTTAGTGCAGACAAAGGGGCTTGCGCGTCCCGGTAAACATTGGGCTGTGCTGCGGGTCCAGGAAAGTGCACTCTCACAGACTCGTCCAGGAAAGGGAAACACACCGTTTTAAAAAGCCAAGGCAAACACGAACAGCAGCACATCTCTTCTAGCAGCTAGTCCAGGACAGGGGCAGTGAGCAGTGGAAGAGGCTCTGCTTATAGGGCTGAGCCCTGTCCCTGCAATCAGCCAGCTAATTGCCTGGCTATGCCGAGTCATTCTGCTCAATAGGGCCGCTGCCTGGCCAGCACTGTTCCTGCTGGTGGCTCTCCAGCTACCCAGTGGCCGGGAGGGCACGTTACAGCACCCCACAGCACTCTCCCTTTGACAACCACGAACAAACATTTAGTATTCTGTTTATACCACACACAAACACACACACATATATATATATATATATATATATATATATATATATATATATATATATATATATATATATATATATATACACCATATAGATATATGCAACTACACACTAAAATATGCAACTTGTTTATATTAAATCAATTAATTCAGGGATTACTTTACCTGATGAACCTTTACTTTCATGGTCAACAGACTGTGCTTTGGCGAGGACTAATTTCAAACCCTGTTATGGCCTATTCGCAAACGCAATGTCTTTAGATAGAACCTTGAGCTCAATCTGTCAATTTTCAGCTTCTCCGTTTTCTACCTTTATCTGTTTTAATGAATGGGCTACAGGTTGCTCAGATTAGTGAGAAGCAGTGAGATCGTCAACTGGCATTTCTTGACTAAACTCTGCTGTGTCCTCACGATACTGGTATTAATGAAATGGCTACTGGCTGTTTGGATAAGTCAGATGCAGGCAGATACAAGGTTAGAAACTCACGCTTGGATGGTAAAACTCAGCTGATGTGTATCTGATTGTTGTATATCTGAGTGCTGACTGGGTATGCGTGTATATATATATATATATATATATTGGGGGTTGGTACAGATAGGGTTAAATTATGTCACTGCAAGAGAAATGTGGGTGTGGCCACAGGTGTAATTATTTGTTTGTTACAGTTTAGTTTGTGTCAACTACCTGTAATAAGCAGGCAGGTATAATGTAGAAAGGAAATGATTGTTCAGGGCAGTCTCTAGTCTGTGTGGATAGAGTCTGCCATGGTGAGGAAACCTATGTGGTTTTATAAGGTACTGCATGAAACGTTTTGATTTGTCTGAGTTTCTTTAAAAAGTTTAGTTAGCACTCCAGGTGGGAGTTAGGTTTTTGTTTTGTCTTTTATTAACATAATTAATAAAATTGCACAGAACTTGTTAAAACACCTCAACCCTGTGTCTGGGTCTTCTGCAAAAGGGCTATCTAACCTTTCAACTAGTGAAATCTTTCACAATATATAAATACAAATAATGGTCACACACACATAATTATCATATTACAAATGGTGACAAAATCAGCAATAGGTAGTAAAGGCAGGGAAAGAAAGACAAAAGAGAGATTTTGAATTTAACGTCCAAAGTACAACACCAAGACAGATTTAGCCAATTTGTTTCAATGTGACTTAGCAATATGCCCCTTACTTTTGTAATACTCATGGCATGTGGAATAGAAGGTCTTTGCAAAGTTCAGGAGAGTGGTTCCCAAGATATAACCTTCAAGAGCTTAACCAATCAGCTATCAGTAGAGTGAAAGTATATGAATACAGTTGCACATGAATACAGTTGCACCTTAAAGGTGTTTGCTTGTTTATGATTTTCAAGAATTGAATGCATACATAGTATATTAATAAAATGTATACACCTTAAACATGAAGGATAATAATACAAATTGACAGGAGAGCCATGTTTGGCTGGTAAATGTTTCCCAGTGTTTGTATGTTTCTTGTAACCTTGAGGTTCTTCTGTATTGTTAAATTGTGACTGTTACTTTAGCAGTGCTGATACATCCACAACAACTTCAACAACTTATTTAGCAAAAAAGAAAGCAAAACACCAATTAAACTGTGTTACAAGTTGCAGTAAAATCCCACAGGATAGGAAGCAAAACATTCCATATTTTTGGTGCATTTTCACCTTTATCCTGTTAACACTAAATCTCTTTCTGGAAACTATTTTCTTTCTTATTAAATCTTATCTATACGGCAATCTACAGAACATAATGTTAGAAAAAAATCTTACTTTAAACAGTAATTTGACATATTTTTGGAATGTTGCTGCATATTTAAATACCTTAATATACATTCCCAGCATTTTCACATTCATACTAATACCCTATCATACCTAAATCTCGTTCCAGAAAATCAATGTTCGTTCTTAAGACTTATCTTCTGCAGCTGCATATACACTACTTCCTCAGAAGATAACATCAGAAGACACTTTAACCCGTTGCATTGTAATGCATTTGTCATTAGAATTAAGAAATTGTCAAAATCAATCAATCAATCAATATTTATTTTTATACAGTGCCTTTCATAGTGGACCACTATCAAAAAGCGCTTTACCAGATAGTGAGGATTGAGGAACAATGCACAATACATTAAACATAATGAAATACAGGGTATAGTCCATTAAATACAAACAGTGAAGAACAATGCAAATACATTAAATACAAGGCTAGGATGTGAATTCTAAACATTGTGGATGTGTGAGACATACAAACATAAAATCGAGTGAAAAACCTGAAATAGCAATTTAGACAACAGGTAATAACAGATACCAGGCTAAAGAGCATTGAAAGCAAGAGAGAACAAATGGGTCTTGAGAGTTGATCTGAAGCGAGTGACTGTGGGAGCTGCACACACTAAAGCTGGGAGAGAGTTCCAGAGAGTTGGGGCCACAAAGCTAAAAAAGCACTCCTTGTGTGTGGTGCAATTTTGCTTGGGTATGACAAGCAAGCCAGAGTCAGAGGACCTCAGCTTGTGTGCAGGGACATAGCGAGTCAGCAGGTTGGAGAGATACTCTGGACCTGAGTGATGAAGGGCCTTGTAGGTAAGCAGGACAATTCTGAAAGTAATTCTGAACTTTACGAGTAGCCAGTGCAGCTGGGCAAGACGGGGTGATGTGATCATGTTTTTTACATCTGGTAAGGATCCTAGCAGCGGCATTTTGAACCAGCTGCAATCAGTTTATAGTGCATGACGGAAGACCATCAAAATGTACAAATGTAATTTCTTTGCTGTAATTTTTTAATATTTATCATTTCTAAAATTATGGTTTATCTAAGAGCTGACACATTACACTGGCATTTAAAGATTACATTTTATAGTAAAATCTCAATTACATGTTATTTTTAGTTTTAATGATCAAAGTATTATGAAGCAGTTATGAAATGTGCCCCATTACACAATGGGTTAACCTACCACACCCGATTCAACTGAACATTTCTACTAAAGCTGCGTCTTACACCTACGACGTCAGCACGTCTGTCTCCTCTCCCACAGGAGGCAAAACTGTGTGCAGGACAGCGCTCAGTGCCATACGTTTTCTTCAGCCTACTGCATAGAATGTATGCACTGACCAAAGAATTGTAATGGATACATTTCTGTTTCAGGGAACCACGGTTATGATAATTCAGTTCCCTTTCAAGTATGAAATGTATTCCATTACACAATGGGTAAGTATACCCAAGCCATCGCAAAGACATGATTTGCAGAACAGCCAATCTGGCGAGACCCATGGCCTGCCACAGTTGTAAGGCACTCTAACGCCACAGAATGCAGGGATACCTATGCATGTGCTTCTGAGTCTGACTGATATGCCACTGTCAGCAATCTGGACTCCACAATCCAATTGGGCAGCCTCTGTTTTGACAGGGCTTGACCTTGGTTCTTAGCTCCAAAGCATATAAACAGGCTCGGATTGACGCTAACTTTTTGTCCTGTCAACATACCGGACAAAGCATATGGAGCCGACGCTCCTCTGACTGGAATAGTGGAGGGTGAAAGGCCTCCAATTCCACCGACTGATTGACTCGGTAAACAATAAGTTGGAGAACTAGAGGCGACAATGAGCGGATTCCAGGGAGGCAAACAGGTCAACCTCTGCTCTCCCAAACCTGTCCAAAATCAGGCTCATCACCTCAGGGTGGAGCCACCACTCTGTGCCGTGATAGGAGGTCTGAAGCGTGGTTTTCTGCTCCTGGCAGATGTATCGCTGCAAGGAAGAACAGGTGCTCCTGAGCCCACAACAAGATATTGTTGGCTAACCGATGGAGATGGGGTGAGCACAGGCGGCCCTACTGGTTGATGTAAGCCACCATGGTTGTGTTGTCTGTCCTGATCAACACATGTCTCCCTTGCACCTCCTGGAAGAAACTCTGCAAGGCCAGAAAAACTGCCTGCAGCTCCAGGATGCAAGGGGGCTGCCACACACCTCTCATTCCTCGTCCGTTCCACACAGCGCCCCAGCCTGAGCAGGAGGCGTCCGTGGTGATCACCTCTAGCGTGGTGATACTGCCCAACACCATACAGACACAGATGAGCTGGCTGTTTCCACCACAAGAGGGCCTCCATACAGTGTGAGGACATAGACAGGTGGAGATGTGGTTGCAAGAGGGTATGATTCGCCATGAGACTGAACCACGCTTGAAGCCACTAGAAGATGACGACGTCCTGTAACACTCTGGGTTGGAACAGCCTCAAGTACATGTGGAACTCTGGATTCTGTCTTCTGAGAGAGTGGTTGAGATCAAGCAGGTTCCTAGGTAGATGGCAGTCTGGGACGGTACCAGCGGCTTTTTGACAAGTTCATCATCAGGCCAAGTCTGTCGAGGTGAGCAGTCTGTCACCAGTTCCGTGTGTGCTACTGCCTGCACTGGGAGACTCGGCACATATGAGCCAGTTGTCTAGGTGGTTGAGACCAGCTTATCTGACTACTTCTGGTCTAAGATAGCAAATTTTCACTGTCTCGAATGGTGAATCAGTTTTGTCTCCTGTGGGGGAGGAGACAGGTGTGCTCACGTCACAGGCGTAAGACACAGCTGTGGCAGAGTTTTCAGCTGAATCGGGTGTAATAGATTAACCCATTGTGTAAAGGAATGCATTTGGTACTTGAAAGGGAAACTTTTTTAAAACTATTTTTTTAATTAAAGCCAGCATACAAATTATACAAAGGGACTTGGCAGAACTTTCTGTCGCCTTGCATTTTCTGTAGGCTTGTGTTTTACATTTCAAAAAACATCGAAAACATATTCAACAAGCCGCTACTGCTGTTAGTAAAATGCAGCTGCGGTAATAAATAAAACCAAAAAAACCCATTAAAAGTATTATTGTGATTATTATTTATATTTACCAGAGAATTTATACTTTAAAAAAATGCAGAAACATTGTGCTTCAATGATATGACAAGTTGAAAACAGCAAAGAGCGCTCTCCATAGGCACACTCGCCAGACGCCTGCTTCACCTATACATCAGTGGAAATTCACTCAATCGAAATCGCGCATGTGTACAGCTGGAAATTGTGGACGTGATAGATTGTGTGTGTTTTTCATCTGTGGTTCACTTTGAGATGCTAAACAAACATTAAATAATTACATACAGTAGTATAGAGAATATATATCATTAATAAAATTAATGAAAGAATTTTTATTTGTGCATTTCTTAGTCGTCATGTGTAACCCCAGTGACCCTTGAAGTACCCCCAGGGGTACGGGTACCACCGGCTGAAAACCCTGTTCTAAGCAAAAGATCAAATCACTTCTAAAATAAATTTCCTCTTGACATGGAGGCTTAATGTTTGATTAAATAATATTTTTATTACCAATTAATATAGCTGTGTTCAAAGGTTTGTTCGCTTGCAAGAAATTCAAAAGTTCTAAACCCAATGGTTGGTCAGGCAACATTCACACATTGTCAGATGTTTTTTTCTTTTTTTTTTTTTAAGTTAACACAAAATGTTTAACAACGTGTGAATACTATAAATCAAACACTAAATGTCATTCACATGCAATATTCAATCTTCTGATTTGTAAAATGCCTACTACTTAAACAAAAGTTGTTGTATTAAAGTCCACTTCCAAATTGTTCTAACCACCTCTTTATGGCACCCCTGCCATGCATCGGAGCATGCCAGCACTAATACTTTTAATTTGGAAAACTGAGCACCGAGTA
The DNA here is from genome assembly GCF_017654505.1 of Polyodon spathula. NCBI lineage: Eukaryota > Metazoa > Chordata > Actinopteri > Acipenseriformes > Polyodontidae > Polyodon > Polyodon spathula. The sequence continues at coordinate 42,933,730 of NC_054538.1, forward strand.
GCCACTGCACTATTAAATGAAATAAACAAATCAGAGTTGAAAGGTCACAGCACAGAGGCAGGCACCTCTACAGTGTCCAAGAAACGGGTTTCAGAAAAAAACAGAAACCTCTCATTTATCTAGTTTGGAAGTAATATGTTTATCCAGTCTGAAGTATTAATTTGAGCCATGTTTCATTTTTGGGAAAATTTGCACATATTTTCAACAGATTAGAATGGGATTAGGGAAATAAATGCTATACAGATATGTTGGGGTACCCTGCAAAAAAAGGTACATATTAATTTATGATTATTTATAAAGGCTGCACCCTACTTTGAGTTCAAAAATAAAATTAGCAATAGCTGTATATAAAGATCCCAACAGGGGGTTACAGAAACATACAATCTGTATTTGGAATGTGTTTGGGTGATATCACAATTTAGAACTTCTATGAACGGCAAAGCATTTTTGAGACAGTTTTCTTTTTTATTTTATAGCAATAACAAGACACATTATAAGAAATGTTATATATTTGTTTATTCAGCCAATAATCATGATTATCGTGATAATTTAAAACCAATAATTGATAATAGAAGAACACCACTGTCTGTATATGCATGAGTATCGCAAGCAGCATCAATTACATGTACATAAACATGATTTTTAAAGAAACATAATTACCGTTCTATATCATGTATTTCTCTATATGTGAATGTTTTAAATCCATTTATATGGATTACCTGCAATATGATTTTCAATCAAATATAAACTAGTAACTATGATGACAGTCAACAGTAAATTATGAAAATTAATACTATCAAAGGTTTGAACCTTCATTCAATAATGTGTTCTGATCCATCGAAGGTTAAAATGTGCCCTTTGTTGCAGCCCTACCAATTATCAATAATGGGCCAGTAAAATAAATGGCTATTTTAAACATATTCAATAAACCCTTTCCATATTAAATCGGGTATTATTCATCAATATGATTTTAAACATACCAAACATGGATAATGTTTACTAAATCCTTGTCCTTAATCTACCTTGAATTATGGTATAAAAAGTCTATGCCAATACTTTTGTCTACGACTGTATTCTGATATGACAGTACCAAATATTTTCCTCAATAAAGGCACTGATAGCTACAATGTATCAAATTTTAATATATGGGAATGAAGAATATCTTTATTAGATAAAGTGGTTCTTACCTGATTATGATCCTTCCTTCCTCCGGGGTTGAACCAGCAGCTGCAGGATAGATAGGAATTAACATTACTACACTTAATAGAATGTGCTTGTCATATGATTTAGCAGTATGTGAATTCTGGCTATTTACTATCCAGTAGAAAAACATAGCCTGAGGCTATGCTTTTATTTAATGAGGCTTTTTTACAGACTACTGAGAAACACTTATGATTTATGTTCTGATATGAAATGCAAACAAGTACCCTAAAAACTTTTTAAATCATGGCAAATTAACAAGAAAAGGAGAATTAAGCCAGTATCTCATATTTTCCCCTTAAATTATTAATAAATGATAGCTTAGACAAGGATCTCTTTCTTAAGGGGGTTGCTGTCCACTATAATGGGAGTGCAATGAGAAAGGTATTTGAACAAAGATGCTATGGCCACACAACTTTGCTATATTATACAGTGGGATTAAAGTGCATTTGCACACTGGACCGATCTGTTATGTCTTTTAAATGTCCTTATTATTAACAACATTTGTTTAAAAAAAAAAATAAAAAAAATAAAAAAAAAAAATCTAAAAGTAGAGTGCATTATTCCATGGGGAAGCAGGCCATTTAGTTTTGGAGCGAGTCAGGACTCGGAAGCAGGGGATCCTGTTTTTGGAATTCTTGTTCAGTGATTGACTTGCTTACTATCTTTTGCCAAACCACTTGACCTTCAAGTCCTACAGGTTTGTTTCTGACTACTTCGGCAAGGTGCAGCTATCAGGAACCAATGTTTGGGGCATATTACAAAAACAAAATAAAAAATAAATAAAGATAAATAAACAGTTGCCTGAAAACATTTGTCAATAAATGATTAATTGCACATTAGTCTTACATTTTTATATAAAAACATGTATTTATTTTTGTCAGAAAACACGGTAAAAGACATATTAATTATTACCAAGCTCCCGCTAAAACAAGGGGACACTTGATTTGCTAGCACACACCAGTGTTAAGTACTCCGAAGGTCAAGTGCAGTTACAAGACAGTTTGTGATTTAAAAAAAAAGAAAAAAGATACGATTTCTTATGCGAGTAACGCCTGATTCTTCAAGCGGTTTGACTAAGAGGAAATCAATGAAAAAATCAAGGATGTCCGATTACTTTAAGAAACTAAATTACAGTACACCGTACAGTATATGTTTTTATAAGTTTTTACAGGTTTTGCATTATCCATGTTTGTTTAATCTGGGGCATTCCTCCCTTCCATTACCCCAGATAATCGAGAGTTGACTATTTCTATTAATTTATAAAAGTTTAAAGTCTGTTTCAAAGCACTTTTCAAAATGTCCCACTCTACTGCGCTGGGGTTTGAGATCTGTCCTCTAAATCACTGCAGGAAGTGCGATTAAAAAAATAAAATAAAAATTACATAACACGTGCTCTGGCTTTTCTGTTCCGTACCACATTGTGGATCGTTATGGCTGTGTTAGCTGTCTGACAATGTGGGCAATAATCCTTACACTATCAGTGGACTAGAGCGGACATTTTCAGGGCATGAAGTTAAGGTCATGAAGGGCAATGCAATGTTGCCTTTGTTGGGCGTGAAAATTCAGGGGCACCAGGGCAGGTCTACAGGTCAAAAAAGGGAAAACATAAATCCAACTCAAGAGCACCAAGGCGATTTCATACTCATTCATAAAACAAAACAAAAAAAACAAAAAAAACAAAATACAGATAGCCTATTAGGTGGATGAAATCTGAGTTCAAACAAACAATGTTTTCTGAGTGATTCACACGCTAATTGTTACAGAAATAAAAAATACCACTTTTCCATTGTAAAAATAACATGATATACAAAATCAACTTTTAAAACAACATAAACTTTCATAAAGAAAAAAAATACAAAGGTTAATTTGGCAAAAACAAACAAAAAAAAATAATTCAGGGTATTTTTACTAAACTCGGTCAGCCTGTCAACAAGCGCTAAATATAGCACTTATTTAAAACCCTCTATGCCATGTGTTCAAGTTCAACTCATATAACATGTTGTCCGCTGGTGAAGCTAACGTTTAATCAATGCATTTTAAATGTAAAAAAATAGTATGCATTCAGAAATCGAGATTTTCACGGAGAATTGGATATTATTTCTACATGGCACCGTGAAATCCATGCTCACCATGAAAAAAATACAGCCTTAGTGATATAACAGCACAAATAAGAGATGTCAGTTAAGGGAAAGTTAAAAATTTACCCATGCCTGGAGTTTAATAACGATATTAGTTGATCAGTCTACAGTATCTGCACAAGTGTAGTTTGCTAACCGCTGTAACCTGTACAACATGTACAAACAATGTGGCTTTGGGAAAACTGAGCTCAGTCTAACAGCGTCCCTCCCTCTGTTTGCCCCTCATTAACCAGTGATACAACATGTCTTTCTTGTGGGAGGGGCACAGTAAAAGGAATGGCAACAATAATACATTATGAAAATGAGTCATTTTCTCACAGGATGAGATTGGACAGAATTAAATTGAATTGTGACAGAATGGGCTAGCTAACGCTGAGCAAGTCTGTGAATGGGTTGTAGATCAGATGTGCTGGTGCTGAGGGACACAGGCTGCAATGACGGGCGGGCTTACAGGCAACTTTTGCTGTATGTATGTAAGCTTGGGCGCTGCGGCAATTGTTGCAGGTTATTTCGTGCCCTGAAACAGACTTTAAAGTTAGAAGAGTAAAAAGTGGTAGGGATGTTAACAATGAAAAGAACAATTACAGGTTTGTTATTTAAAACAGATGCTTCCCCACCTATTAGATGGAATAGTTAGTAAGCAAGCCATAAAGACAAAAGAGATTCATGGTCAATACGTTATTTAACAGGTAAGAACAAACATTTGGAAAACACACATGAAATAAATTATTTCTTACTTTTTCACTCACAAACAGCAGGAGTGAATGCACAGTAAAAAAAAAGAGGTTTACTAGAACACTTCTGTTTCTGCTGTACAGTAACATATCTAAAATCATCTCTCAACTTAAAGCGAAGAAAAAAAAAAAAAAGCATAGTCCGAATGGTCAGTGGCTTTTTTTATAAATCCATATGTGCCCTCTTGTTCTAACGTGTACACTGCTGACTACATGGGAAATCACAGGTAGAGAGCAGTGATAACAAATAAGGCAGGGCACTGGTAATAATGAGAGATCATTGATGTAAATGATACTCACTCGTGATGATGGGGGTCCTGGGAGAACTGGGGCAGTCTCTCATTACTGCCAGGCCCAGAAGTGCTAATCTGGGAGAGAAAAAAAGTAAGAAAACAAATCACTAAGAAAAGGCCATGATGTATGCTGAGCTGTCAGAGGAAAAGATACAGTGGTCTTCCACAGGGAGGCTACATCCTACCTACTGAGGTGAATATATATGTATATACATACTGATAATGAGGAGGCTTAGCACAGGCAACACAAATAAACTGGCGAACAACTAAGATAGAGAGTGACATTTTCATACATCCTGCACACAGTAGGCATTACAAATGTTCTGCATATGCCAGTCCTTTTGTGGGGAGTAAATAGAGTCGATATCGTATATATATATATATATATATATATATATATATATATATATATACACACACACACACACACACACACACACAAACCTTGTAAAAATAACCTTTTTATTGTTTTAACTAATCCAATTTGTCGTAGTGTACTGTATATGACTATATATATATATATATATATATATATATATATATATATATATATATATATATATATATATATATATATATATATATATATATATAGCTTGCATACTAATGAGCCATTTCACACTGAATAACTACACACCACTGCATTCTAAATTCCATGACAAACTGCCATTTTATTTGTTATTAGTTACAAAACCACTGTCAAAAATTAGTGACATCCCACCTATTTTCTTTAATATATTTGGGGATGAATTACATATTATAACAGCAGGTTTGTTTACTGAAACTAAATTCCCAATGTTTTCACATCTAAAATTAATTTTATTCTTTCCTTTTGTTTTAAACACATTAACAAAAATCTTTGTATACACCTCTTGTATGGAAATGTGATAGATGAACAGAGGAAACAAGGAATATGTATGTATGTACGTATGTATGTATTGTCACAAAACAGAAATCGTAGTTTTAATACTATGCACCTTGTCTGTTTCTGTCATAAAAATAAATACAAATAAAAAACAAAAAACAAACAAAATAAAACATAACTTGTGCATTGGGCTGCAGAGCTGAACAATATGCTGATCTTCGTACAAGATTTGTAATGTTATTGCTGTGCATCCCTGGAATACTGTAATCCATTTTCTACAGCGTGGAGGTAAGAGAAGCAGACTGTGCCTATGTCATGCTGCATTACACGGGTTCATGATCGCATTATCTCTTGGTGGACCTGACACTTTTATTCAGTTTACAGTATGCTCTGTGTACTGGCAACTTATTTCCTTTTTCCTGGGCTGCCAACAACCTTTTCCACACTATATTAATCTTGTTTACAGTACTGACTTATCTCGGTACAAATATCAGAAAACTGGACTTTTTATCGGGTGCAGAAGATAAACATGATGTTGACAGAAGCAGAAGCTATTTTCTAGGGTAAAATTGGTTGTTTACCTGCAGCTATATTTGAACAAACTTCTGTGTTAGTAAAATATACAGTTGGAATTGCACATTGGTTGCACATCTGTGCAAAGATCAATACTAAGTTGAAGACTACTTTGAAGATGAACAACCAAAAACTAGTAATAGTCGATAAAAAAGTTTCAAAAAGCACACCTTTCGTACATAATAACGCAATTCATCGTTTTAGTAATTATTATTTCCACACTATACATTATATATAGATATATGATTATATATATATATATCTATATATATATATATATATATTAATTGGAAGCCTACAAACAGAACAACGAATTTGCTACCAGGTAATATAAAGCACAATGCTGTGTGACACACAGAAATACCAGTATCTGTAGCCTTTGTTGATCTGCTCACTTTTCCCCCCCACTGCAACACATACATATACTGTGATAGGGATGCATTTTAATTACTAAAAAACTAAATCAATATGGCCCATCACATCTTATCTTGGCCAGTTCTTCTACATGTACAATCACAGGGTATTTAAATAAGTAGGTAGTTATTGTAGCCTATATATTTCCTTGGCAAAAAAACAAAACAAACTTGAGGTAAAATGGTCTTGGATCTTCTTATCGTCAAGATCTGCTGACCCCTGGTCATTCCCTGAGATTGGAAAAAGCTAATCTTCTGACAGTCCCTACAACACCCATTATGAGACAGTTGCGGGTTCCACTGATTATTATTATTATACTATATTTTAATTATTATAACTGGAAAAATTGAGCTGCAGCATCCCCTTGGGATTGGGTTTAGTTTGAATCTTATTATTTATATTGGTGGGACTTAAAGGAAACTGGAAATAACTAGCGTATAAAGTTACTGTGTGTCAGGAACTAAAAATCACCCGGAATAATACATTCAAGACAATCTCACTTAAAATAAAATAACCATAAACCCATGTATCAAGGGTGCTCAAAATTTGCCCAATGTCTCCACAGAAATTTGGGACAAAACCCCAGTTCACACTGCATATTTTATTTTCAACTGCTCTGCTTTAGGTAAACCCACAAATAATTTTGTTGCTATCTAATATGTTCATCATTTAAAAATGAACAAAATCTTGGCCACCCACACTGTAGGGCTAGACAGAAAGACTGATGACGTGTATTCCTTTCTCAATGACAAAGGCCCAACAGCATGGTATCTATGTAGTTATAATCTAGCAATTACATACAGCATGCAAAATGAGTAACTGTAAAGGCTGACATGACACATACATCTTAATAACCAAGAACATTTTCTATAGTTTAAAAAAGTATGATGTATTGATTTTCTTGAATGTTTCATAAATTAATCTTGGGGTTAGAGATTTCAAGTTCAAAGAAGATGATGACAGCCAAAAGACATATTATGATTTCACTAACCTTTTTACCTTAATTTACAAGCCCCCTTTAGAGACCTTTAAAATGACTAATTAAGAATTTCTAAAACCAAAAACTAGAACGCAAAACTCAGCTCTTACTTACAGTTGACCCAACTTTACTCATTAGTGCTGCATTGTCAAAACAACGACGTGTACTTGCAAAGAGCAGTGCAGACACATTTAGGTATTGCTATCAAACTCTACCAATGCCAATACATGCCTGGTTTTAGAAAAAAAAATATTAAAATGGGCCTATTTAGACAGTACATTTCAACTTACATTGGTAAAATGTTCCCAGTATAGCCAAGTACTTGACTTGAACTCCTAAAAATCCCTTATGGCCCAAATCGAAGATTATAAATAAATTAAATAATTAAATATAATCTACACTTTATATTAAAATAAAAAATAGATATTCAGACTGTTATATGGTATACCTAAACTGATGTTAAGAGACACATTTTCTACTTTATTAGTGTCATAGTGTTATAATAATCTGTCAAGCTATTTACAGTACCAGGGGTGTACTGGCAAGGTAAATTTAAATAAAATATTAGCAAAAATTGCAAAAAGGAAAGCACTTTATGGAGCAAGCTACAGCTTGAATACATTGTATACAATTCTGGATATTAAAACAGTGTCTGTCTGAATAATGTCTGGTGTCACTTTGGTGTCATTAAGTGCAAAAACATTTTTCAGTTTGCATCCTGTTTATCTGCGACTGAGAATGAGCTGTGTGACTGGGAATCCTGAGTTCAATGCTGAATGTGAACTGAAGTGGCCTCAAAGTATGTTATGTGCTCCCTATTTGAAGCCAACTTCATGATTTCGCAGGACAAAGGATAATCTGTGTAAAACAAAAAGTCTCAGATCCTGACAATCTATGCATTTGACATCTTTATTAACTATGAAGGCCTTTTGGCTCTTTCTTATAATCTACAGCTTCACATTTATCATCAGCAGATCAATTGTCCAGGTTCCAGTTAATATTTTTTCATGGGTAAATCATTTATCAGTTTTTATGACTACATGATAGATTATTTTTCTTTCTCTGTCTTCTACCTCAGAATACCGTATGTGGAGGGAACGATAAATTGCTAATAAGTAAACAATATTGTAAAAATCTGAATTATTTGTGGAGCGTGATCCAAAACTATGTATAGATGTTCTTAAAATAAAATTAAAATAAAGTGAACCAATTAGCAAATGTTTAAAAATGTAATTTAACAAAACAACTATATATATATATATAAACAAAGCAGGGAGGTAAAACCTGCTGAGTCGTTTTCTTAGGGCATGTTCATATGATATCTTTAAATAAAGAATATTTGTTTTTTGGTCACATTACTCGTCAGTTATTTAAATTACATGTGCAAGTTGATATTGAATCTGCATTTTCACCCTTTTAGACCCTGCTTGCTGTTTACTCTTCACCTTAGCAGCAAGCTGTGAGTGGCCTCTACTGGCTAACTAGGGGTGACATAAGCCAAAGAGCTTATGTTTTGTCAAATATTAAAGTGAACTATAGGAATGAATGCAGCTCAGAACAGAAATTTAAAATATTTAAATAACACCAACTTTCAAATAGATTTTCCCCCCAATATTAAATTATATCAGTCTGTTAAGATGCCTCAGAAATACAGAGGTGATAAAATACTTAAGTTACTTTCCCTATGGCTGGTAGGCACGAATTCAGCTAATGTATTCATTTACTTTCAAGAGCACAATACTTAAATTTAATGTCTTAAGGTAACCCAATTAGCTTAAGAGTTAGGTTGTTACAACAGCAGAAAAGAAATCCATTTATAATAAGTTACGATTGCAAAAACTACAGTAGTAAAATATGTATGTATTTGCTAGCATTTGAAACACATGCTTGTATTTCATATTTCAGGACAAATCACCAAACAGTTGAAATAATAGCAATATGTTGGAATTTACTGCATTTACTGCCCTAGTTTTAATTGCATCCAATTAGACAATATTGTTTTGATATCAAAAGGTGCACACATTTACACTAAATATTTTGGGCAACAACACTACAATATTTCTACCTTACATCAGAATTCTGTTCCATCATCAATATGGCTGAAACCTGTGCACAGGGTTATCAGGCTGACATATAAGATAACCTTCCATCTCACTTGACACCACTGGGGATATGACATGGCGACCCGCAATAAGCTCAACTTAATATCCTTAAAAAATACATTGTCTGACTAGAGGACCCAGCAATGCATTAGTCATTTTTTTCCCCCACATTAACGCAGTTAGAAAAATAACTTTGCTAACATTATTAAATGTGGATTTTCTTCAAGTAAATATACACAATCTCCCCATGTTCTTAGTATTAGAAGCCATACACAACTGAATGCCAAACATGGAGTCTTTATTTTGCTATAATTTGGAAGCTATTGTTCAATCCTAAAAATCGCTTCTTGAAGGGTCCCAGGGTGTCTGCTTCAACAACATTACTGGGGAGTTGGTTCCAGACCCTCACAATTCTCTGTGTAAAATAGTGCCTCCTATTTTCTTTTCTGAATGCCCCTTTATCTAATCTCCATTTGTGACCCCTTTGTGTTGACACTGTCAATACCTTTTAGAATTGTGAATGCTTGAATCAGATCGCCACAGTCTTCTTTGTTCACTGAATAAATTTTAAATCCGGAATAATTCTGGTCACTCTTCTTTGCACTCTTTCTGGAGCAGCAATATCCTTTTTGTAGCAAGGTGACCAGTACCGAACACAATTTTCTAGATGCGGTCTTACTAATGCATTGCTTCCCTTGATTTAAATTCAACACTTTTCACTTTTCACCATATACAAAAAGAAAGATGCTCCAAACACTAAAATGGTGATTAAATCACTGTTTTCGGACTAGATAATGTAAACAAATATAACGGCTGGAATATAAACTGGATTATATAAACTGGAAGTCATCAAGCTGCACAGAGATGGAATTTGGTCTTTTAAAAACATTTTTATTTTAGTAAATGCAACACATTTTCACAGAACCGTTCTTTCAGGCTATTGTCACATACTAGTTCCTGAAAACACAAGACATCTGTGCAGCATTTCCAACATTGGTTGTTTATTCTACCATTACAGCTACGTACTTGGCTTCCTTCTTATACTTCTGCATCTAGCAGAACCTGAGTCACCGAAGAGATTAAGCCGTTCGAAATCTTGTTACAGGTACCCAAGAACACTGTGGCTAATGACAGGAGATCGCTTAACATGCTGTCGCAGTCAGAAATCAGAGAAAGTAATTCCACATTAACCTCTATTTGAAGAATTGGTGCCTTCATCGTGCCCTCTGATGACAAATCTTGCTTTCCAAGATAAACAGAATCAGTCAAGCGTTTAAGAACGTTGCAGGTTTTTCTTACTTGCTCATTGTGATGCATTGTATCCTGTGCTTCGAGTTGAGCATCAATCCGGGTTTGTCCAAAAGTTTGGAGTGTAACAGTGGCTCTCAAGCGACTTTGGGATTGATCATGTTTTTGTGTTGACTTCATTAGGCATCCAAGATTGCTGTAACCAGTTCCATATCGCTTTTCTGTACTGAACAAAATACAGTTCCAACAGCACACTTTTTTTTTTAATTGACAGCTACCAGTAAGCCATACCTTTTTCATAATTTTAATTTTGGAAGTGGCGAGTATATCCCTTTGGGTATTTGTGTAAGTTTGGGTATTTGTGGTGTATAACTCCATTTTTTCAGAGAAAGTGCTTCTTGAAAATTGATTCGTAACCAAATCGACTACAATGTCTCAGTTGTCTTACAACCTTTTTTTTTTATTTGTACAAAGCAATTTGAAATACTACTTTGAAGTTCTTAATATAATTCTCAATAACCGTCTGTATAATAAACAATATCAGGAAAAATTCAGCTATTCTTAAACCCTACCCTAGCATATTTATGTCCCGCCTCTGCTCACTTATGACTGGACTGCCACAGAGAAAATGCAGCTTCTATTAGTTGATTTTATTTTATATACAGAAATAATTCTGCACGCTTAAATTGTTAAAAAAAATCAAAAAACAAAAAACAAAAACTCTTTACTTGATTAACCCTTTGCAGTCCATTTATTCAGCACTTGTCACACACACACAGTCAAAAGTGTACATACCCCAATGGAAATTGATAATTTCTAGAAATTTCTCAAAAAAAAAAAAAAAAAAAGGAAAAATCTTTTGTAGCAAAAGTTACGTTTTTGTGGATGAGGGAAAAAAGTTACAAGAAATAAGACTACAATTATTAATTTCAGCAATTTTCTTTGCAAAACTCCAAAAATGCTAATTCAAAAGTATTCATACCCATTGATGCTATGACAGTACTGTCTACATGGTGCTACAAATTTCAATATGATAATACAGAACCTAATTCTAGAAAAGTCTAGAAAATGCTGGATTGAACATTCTTAGAGAGTATAAAAGGGTTAGGCATCGAAAAGGATACCAAGCATTTGCGTATCCCAATCAACTACTGTGTCTATTACAAAGAAGCACAACACTCTCCTCGGTCTGGAAGAAAGAAGGTTTTCACCAAGAACAAGTAGAAGAATTATGAGGAAGGTTAATAACAATCCGAGGTTGACTGCCAAAGATATTCAAAGTGAATTGGTTGCAAGTGAGACTGGGGTTTCCATTTTAACCGTAGGTCGAGTATTGCATGGTGAAGGTCTCAATGGTCACAGGCCAAAGAAAAAAGCCACTCTTAGGAAAACGAAAATCGCTTAAAGTTTGAAAAATGGCATTTGAATGATGAAAATGAGTTCTGGTCAAAGGTTTTGTGTAGTAATGAAACAAAAAAAAATAGCTGTTTGGTCATGCTGATAGTCACGTTACGTTTGGAGAGTCAGATGAGGCATACCAAAAAAGAACACAATACCTGCTGTCAAGCATGGAGGTGGTAATGTCCTTATATGGGTCTGTTTTTCCTCTAATGGCAAAGTATATTTAATTCCAATACATGGTAAAATGGATTCCATAGCATACCAAAGCATATTGGGCAATCATCTGAAACTCTCAGCTACAAAACTTGGTGCAAGTGGATGTTCCAACAAAACAGCGATCCAAAGCACACACCAAAATCTATCTCAGAATGGTTAAAATCAGGTTCTGGAATGGCCTAGTCAAAATCCTGATCTAAATTGGATTGAGAATCTTTGCTGAAGACGACGACACAAGAGAAGTCCTCGGAATGTGAATGAACTGGAACAATTTTGGGTTGAAGAATGGTCAAAAATCACTAAAGAATCATGCCAAAAGTTCGTTTACAAACATCCTAATTGTTTCAACAAGGTTTTTGTTAATGGTGCCTCAGCTAGCTATTAATTTAATGTTCCTTGTCAGGGTATGAATACTTTTGAATTAGCATTTTTGGAGTTTTACAAAAAAACTGCTGCAATAAATAATTGTAGACATCTATTTCTTGTAGCTTTTTCTTTCCTCATGCACAAAAGCAAAACTTTTGCAACAAAAGATTTTTCCTATAATTATTTGAGAAATTTCTAAAAATTAAACACACACACACAATTACTCTGATTTAATTAGTTAGCTTTTTATAATTTGGTTACTTTCCTTTTTAAAACATGTTTAAAATACATCCCTGATCATTTTTGTACTGAACTCCAACATCTTTTGTCTTAATAAAAAGTGTTTAAAGGCAATTGACCATTACCCTTGGGGAAGTGTATTAAATACAAAATAAATTATTCATTTTAATTTACAACAGTCCCAAATAACCCACAATTTACAGCAGAAAATGTTACTGTAACATAAACTGGAAAGAAAGCTGAGGTAAACAGTGATGACTGGAAGCATTAGCACAAGTCAGGTGAAATATGAAGACTGAATGTGTGAACTGAAATGTGTGAACATTAATATGTGCCTTTGTATCTGTATATCATTTAATACTCAACATTCCACTGAAACATAGTACAATAACCTTGTCACCATGCATGTATTCCAGAACCTAAAAGCACAAGTTCAGGACCAATGCAAACAGAAACTGTCTAGCAGTACAATGAAGAACGTGAAACCGTAGAACACAGGATACAAAATTGTATTAGTCTTCCACTGAAGTCACAGGAACTATCATATGCTTAGGTAAACAAAAACAAACAAAATAATATAACAACCATGTGAAAAAACATCAGGAGATTGCATTTTCATGTTGCGTGATTTGTTTGTATTTTATTATGTTTATTATTGAATTCACAAAAAAAAAAATCTGATTTATATAGAACAAGCTATTGCTTTCTCTGGAGACGTACGGCAATTCTCTGATTTCCAGGTAACAAACATTCATTCTGGTCAATGTTTCAACAAACAGGCCTACCCTGTATATGTATGTATAGTAGCAGTACATGCAGATTAATATTGCAATACACCAGCTAACTGTTTATATCACTTTCTTCCTCAAAAGACCATTGCCAAAGCTTACTTGTCCAAACATAACCATCACGGCATCTTGCATAAATCATCCTAAATACCACACTGAAGGTGGCACTAGCCGATACATTGGTCTACTTGACTTTGTTTCTTAAACTTAGTGGGCCTGTAGTTAGTTTCTTAAACTTAGTAACCTGTACATTGACTGGTACACTTCCTATCCAATTGGCTGAGACGATCTAAGGCTTTCTGGCGTATGACAGCAGTTGTAGCTGAATTGTCCTCAACGTGGAAATGACAGAAATTGAGCAAATGATTAATGTCTTACTGATAACAACCGGGGATCACAACAGTCCCATATTAAAATGCCAAGCTTCAAAAAAAGAGAATATTGTGATAAAGACAAGTGTGTACTTTTCTAATACATTACCTTGCACAGCACAAAGAGTAATGTAATATTTAGCCTTATATACAGTACTGAGTACTGTTCACAACAACTTAGGGAAAAAAAAAAAAAAAAACTAATAGAAGAAATGATTTGATTCTTAAGCCCCATAACTGTGATAGCAGCTTAAAATTCACTCAAGCCCTTAGGGCGGAGCAAGCACTAACTACAATATGGCACTAAAAACTGAGCATCTCCACAGCCGTCAATAGTGGCTTGACAGTTCCAAATCATTGTCACCAGACGACAAGGCAAGCTCATTTCACACCTGAAAACAAATTCGGATTCAGTCGGCCTCTCTTTTCTATTAAATTGTTCACAGATATAGCAGTGTGATAAAATACATTGTCATGCTGAGCATAAGCACTTTATTGCTCAGACACAGCTGATGTGACAACATAAGTCTGCTGTTTGAAAAGCTTTTTGCACAAGTATTTATAACTTACTATTTTTTTTTTTTTTCATTTTCCCCAAACCTATATACAAATTACAGGGAGCCACTTGTAAAAGTCTGTATTAAGAATAAAACTTCTCCAAGTTCAGTTAGAAGACAACAGTATAACCTAACCTGAGCGGTCCTTATTCTTGCAAAATCAACTATATCAAGACAGGAAATTACATCAGGAACCAACTTCCCTGGCACAATTGCGCACCACACTGAAATGTAATGGTACTCCACTAAAATGTTGCATCCATAATGCTATCTTTCTACAACACTGCCAATTTGCCACCCAACTCCTGCCCCTCTGGTCTTATGATTTTTTATCATAAGAGCTGAAGACCAGAAGGAGGAAAAATCAGCAGCAGCTAATCTATCCCATTTTTTTACCACTGGACTTGTATTCCACTTGGGAAGACTAATTGCAGATTTTAAAGGACAACTGCCGCTGTTGTTCTGCACAGCAGCAGGTTAAACTTTTATTCCTCTTGTCCTACAAACATTTTTCAAGCCCCCGCTCAATAAATAAATGTGGTCTCAGACTCCCAATCAGTGTTGGCACAATCCCCTCAGTTGCAGACCAATGATAAATTGACTTATTTTCCCAAATCAAACACTCAAATTTAAATTTAGATGAGTTAATGCAAAGGTCAACATTGTAATCAGTTCTTTTGATCTTTATAGAATTTCTGGAGTAATATATAATAAATCTGAAACAAGGCAATTTGCTGCTGTGTATTTGTGGCTGGTAATAATAATAAAAAAAAAAAAAAAAAAAAAAACAATGATTAGAGCCTTTAGTTATAGCTATGGAGAGCATCCCAATGCATGGGAATGATGGGAGAAAAAAACACATAGTAAGACATTACAATCAGGTTGTTTACAGATGCTACAGCAAGAGATATTCTCACTGCCATTGTAAAAGGTACATTATACAGCTCCTTGTGTTTTTTGATATATGTTCTCAATACAACAAAATGCAGTTTAACAAATTACTAATTAAGAGGACATGAGACATTTGAATGGAGTCTCTGGGCACAAAATGAAAAAAAAAAAAGTAATTTCAGCTTAACGTGTCACAAATTAAACAGTTAATTGCAATCAATAAACAAATAATGATTGGCAGTTTTGAGGTATTAAGGTATTTGTTGTGATGCATATGTACTAAACACCTATATTACCCCCCGCCACCCATCCCTACAAATTCAAGAGTCTAACAAATAAGAAAAGCAGAAGTAATTTAAGTAATTATACATTTTAATTCTTTGTTACAGCAAGTGCTCTGTTTTATGCATTCAAGTATGCAAAGTGTTAACAAATGCAAGGTTACATTTTCATTTAATAACAACAAGCTGTGCAGTATTAGACAACACATTGTACTTTGATGGCTAGTTGATATGCAAGCTTCCACACTATAGAAACTGATACAGAGATCTTCACAACCTAATCAAAATATGCATTGCTGAGAGAGGGCTAAGTCATCAACAAACTGAACAAAGGCATTTAAAAAGTACGTATCTTTGCATTCCACTTTAATTGTTTTACGTATTTATAAGGTTTGCAATCAAATGAGTTATGTTGCCTCAATATTGGCAGAGAGTTAAAAAGCCACAGCAACAAATTACTCCTTTAAATGTAGAAAGCAAGACCATGGGCAGGAAGTTAGCATCCCACTGTGAAGACAGACCAAAGCTAGTCAGAAAAATATTTATATCTAAGCTTGCTACTATTCGATTTTAATTTTTTTTTTTGCCAAATCAACGATTAATATCAACATTTCTTTTAGAAAGAATTTACCAGGTTTTTTTTGTGTTTTTTTTTTCTAGCAGCGAGTTGGTGAAATCAACCTTTATGATTAAAAAAATAAATAAATAAATAAAAAACTTTTTATGCCATTGAGAATCATTTCATTAACCGAAACCCCTTTATCATATTCTACATGCAACAAAATCATGGTTACCAACATTTTAATTTAAATAACATTTGGTTACAGTGGAGATAAACCTTGCAAAGATAAAGATCTACACAAATTAAAAAATGTTCTCAAATAAACCGTAGAAAACGCAGTATACAGAGATTTTTATAGCATAAATGTACGAGTAAAAATACGCACAGAACAAAACATTAGAAAGTTGAACAGAACTAACTTGCATGCACATTTGGAATCAGTCACTGGTACTGTGCACAAGATTCATTAAATGTTTTGCTCTTGAACACCATTTTTCAAATCAAACCTGTAACTGTCACCGTATACCTACAGCAAAAGCTTACCTACACCTTAACCCGCTAATTTCAAAGTAGGCACTTTGAATGACAGGCGCTGTAGCTGGCAAATGAAAGTGCACAGTCAGTGCGGGTCTTGATGACTGACATTCATTTAAACTAATGAGAGCACTCTAGCGCCGCTTCAGTCAACAATTTCAGAACAGGGTGAAAGTGACAGAGACAGTGAAACTACAGTACTAACAGACCACTGAGATGAGCGACAGCAACCCCCAGCCATTCAGAGCGGAAGAGAGACGGGTAAATATAAAAACTACACAAACTAGAGATGATTTCTAAATGATTATTTTTGGTAAGAAGATAAATAGCGACTGGTTTTACTGACGTTTATCCTATATAAATTTATTTCAGTCAAACTCATTTTTGGGAACCTGCCATTTAACAAACTTTACCGATTAATATCGAAAAAATAGCAAGCCTACTTATATCAACATATTGTAGGAGCAACCATTATTCAAAACACAAAGAATTCTTCTGTGATTTTCTTCATTGCTTGCAATTCAACAGCTGAAATCACTCCATATCCAGTGTTCAATCAACAAGGTGATTACGAGCATATGCTTGAGTCATAGTCACTAAAGCGTGTCATGGTCAAGGATGAATGATCGTGTGACTAAAAGAAACCAAAAACATTTCGTCAGTGTCCACCATTTACATACCTTTTTTTCCCCGAAAATAAATGTGTTATAATAGTGATACGTTTCTTTTGATGCTCATTATATATATATATATATATATATATATATATATATATATATATATATATATATATATATACACACACACACACACACACACACAGTCCCTTGCAAAAGTATTCAGACCCTCTCACAGTTTTCACATTTTGTTGCTTTAACATTTGCAGTCATGTCACTTTGAAGTAGGAATTGATATGTGTTATATACACACAACCTACTCCACACATTCAAGCAAAAACAAAAAGAAAGAAGTAAATAAATAAATAATTAATATGAAATAAAAATTGAAAAGTCATGATTTCTTAAGTATTCAAACCTTTTGCCTTGGCAAACCTAAATCAATTCAGGTGCAAGAAATGACCTCTGTGACGTTCCTTGGTCAGGTAGTGAATTTCAAACAAAGACTCGATAATGAAGGCCAAGGACCTTTCAAAGCAAGTCAGGGATACAGTCATTGAAAAGCACCCATCAGTAGAAGGGTACAAAAAAATATAAAAGTCTCTGAAAATCCCTGTGAGCACAGTCTACTCAACCATCAAGAAACAGAAGGTGCATTCTACCACCCAGACACTGCCTAGATCAGGCCGTCCCTCCAAAGTGAGCAGCCAGGCAAGGAGGAAACTGGTGAGGGATGCCACTGTGAGGCCAAAGACAACTTTGAAAGAGCTACAGAGTTCAATGGCTGAGATGGGAGAAAATGTGCATCAGTCAACAACATCCAGAACACTTCACAAAAGTAGCCTGTATGACAGGTTGGCAAGAAGGAAACCATCTGAAAGCCTGCATTGAGTTTGCAACAAAGCACCTGATTGATCATGCAAAAATGTGGCAAAAGGTGTTGTGGTCTAAATGCCAAGATTTACGATTGGCGCAGACCCAACACAGCACATCTCCCAGTAAACACCATCCCTACAGTCAAGCATGGTGGTGACAGCATCATGCTATGGGGATGCTTCTCCTCAGCAGGGACTGGAAAGCTTGTTAGGATTGAAGGAAAAGTACAGGCAAATACTAGAGGAAAACATGTTTCAGTCTGCTAAAGACTTAAAACTGGGGAGAAAATTCACCTTTCAGCAGGACAATGATCCAAATCACAAGACCAAAGCTACACTGGAGTGCCTTAAACATAAGAAAGTTAATGTCCTTGAGTGGCCCAGTCAAAGTTCTGACTTTAATCCTATTGAGAATTTGTGGAAAGACTTGAAAACTGCTGTCCATAAGGGATCGCCAAGCAACTTGAGAGAGCTTGAGCAAATCTGCCAAGAAGACATATTGCACCAAGCAGGTGTGCAAAGTTGGTTGAGACTTACCCAAAAAGACTTGCGGCTGTAATTGCTGCCAAAGGTGCTTCCACCAAATATTGAATTGACGTCTGAATACTTATGCAATCAACATACTGTATTTCACATTTTTTTCTTTAGTTTTTGCTGACATTTACTGTAACTTATCTTACCCTTAGAAGTCTTCGGTTTGAGCATTCTAGTTTTGAATAAAATGCCAACCCACTTTTGCTCAAGTGCCTGGAAAAGTCCTTGTAACGTCTGTGGCTCAAGTAACGTCGATCAAGTTTGTCCCGTAAATGCTCAGTTGGGTTGAGCTCTGGTGATCGAGACGGCCAGGGAAGCACTTGAACATTGTTCTGTGGGAGGAAAGGTGTGGTAGCCCGGCTGTGTGTGGTCGTGCATTGTCATGCTGGAAAATTATGTTAGATGGTTCATGAATGGGATCATAGGAGGCCGTATGCTCTCATGACAAAAGCACTGCACGTTCAGGTTGCCTTGATCATGAACAAGGTTGGTTCTGCCACTATCTGAGATTGCCACCCATACCATGACACTCCCACCACCAAATCTGTCAACCTGTTGCACACAGTTGGCCGCAAAATGTTCATGACGCCGTCTGTATACCCGGGCTCTTTTAAGTCTGCACGTCGAAGCAGAAATCTGGATTCATCACTGAACATCACATTTCTCCATCTTTGCATGGGTCATACTCTGTGACTATGACACTACTGAAGTCGTAGTCAACGATGTTGCTGTGTAAAAATCACTCCTCTAACAGGCTTTAGTCTGGTCAGAAATTCCACGGATTCATGTTACTGCAAATGCTGTAGAGGTTGCAGTGGTGAACCTGTCACGTAAATGACGTAGGCATATAAACCTGTCCTGGGATGCCGTCGTCACACGTGGTCTACCGGATCTTGGGCGGTCAAGTGTTGTTCCACGTTGTTGGTATTGGTGCTAAAGTCATCCTATAGTGCTCTGGGAAAAATTTAGACGCTGTGCCACGGCGGAATGAGATTCGCCAGCTTCCAAATGTCCAATAGCATTGTTCCATTGAGCCTCGGTAAGTTTAGGCATAACTTCAAATGTGTCAACAGCGAACACCAATAAGGCATGCAATCTGAGAACCCTCCACTTTTATAGTCACATTTTGATATGTTGCACGTGCAGTGAATGTACGTGAATGTTGCAAGTGTTAAGCAAATGGTGTTAATTTTGGGAATGTTCAGATTTTGTCATTTTGGCGTACATCATGCGTTTTCGATCCTGACAATGTGCCTCTCTTAGCAAAATGGGTTTAAATAAAATAATTATTTTGATCAAGTTTTCTTGCAATTTTTAAGATATTGAAGAAAAAAATATCTGCTATGCATTTCTTCTTCTGAAGGGTATATTTATAACACAGCTTGGACAAATAACAATCTCTGATTGGTTAAACAGCATATGCACTGGTGTTTTATACTAATAGCAACCTTGACTTGCATAAAGAAGGAAAAACATTGAGTGAAATCCAATGTGGTATCCAAAGTATAATCAAGAAATAACTGTAAATCGACAAACCCAGGACTGGAAGACCCAAAACCATCTAACAAGGATAAGCAATATGTGAAAAGAATGTCCTTAAGGAATAGAAAGAAGACAAGCATTGAGTTGATAACAGACCTGGCAGAAGGCACAGGTGTCACTGTCCATCCATGAACAGTCCAAAGTATCTTTTGACCATTGTTCCATAGTCCGATTTCTGTGTTTATGTGCCTATTTTAGCCTTTGAGTCTTGTTACATTTTCTTAACAGAGGTATTTTTACTGCAACACATCCTTTAAGTCCTGATTTCAAGAGTGACCTGATGGATCTGATGGACAATGACACCGGTGCCTTCTGCCAGGTCAACTGGTAAACGATAACATCCTCTTCCCGGATCAGGTGTTGCAACAGACGGCCCGGCATGACGTTGTTCACACTGATCTACTGGGGGACCACTTCTGCTGAACCAGATGGATTCGTCCCCTCTGAAGGCCCCTTTTTAACAGATGGTCTCAGGCCAGTCCTCAGGCCCAGCCAGTCTTCGCAGGGAGGGGATCTACCTTCAGGGCACCACCTACTTCTGCCCATTCAGGTTCTTCCCCTCCCTCTTGCTCATCAGCGGCGGTCACTGGCATGGGTTTCACGTTCTCAGTGGAACCCGCAACTGTCTCAGTGGATGTTGTAGGGACTGTCAGAAGATTAGCTTTTTCCAATCTCAGGGAATGACCAGGTGTCAGCAGATCTTGAAGATAAGAAGATCCAAGACCATGTAAGGCCTTATAGGTAAAAAGTTTAAACTTTTAATAATAATAATAATAATAATAATAATAATAATAATAATAATAGTCAGTAATGAAACAAATGAGAAGGCTGCAGTAATTTTATCAATTAAATATGCAATTAAAACCAAGATTAACTAAGATTATTTTTTATTTATTTATTTTTTAAATCTCAAGATTAATCGCGATAATTTGTTTTTAAACGCTTGACATCCCTAATTCTGGGAAATTTCGTTGTTAGTGGAAGTCTTAGGGGAGGTGGGAGTGGAGGCAGACAAGCTGTGCAGCAAAATTTCTATGCATACTTTTATGTATTAAAATTATAATTTAGTTTGTAAAATTTTTAATCCAAAAATTTATTTTGGATTTTAAAACTGCAGGTACGCAGTTTATCTGGACCACTAATTAAGTCTCTCTGGTATATCTAGCCTATCTATGTCATAAAGCTTTTAGTTTGAAAACATATATTCACCATCATTTTAACAGATAACAGTTACATTAATGGCATGATGTTGAATGTCAGCGCTTTAACATACAGTGACTATGCCTATTATCCCACAGTGAGGTGTGATCTGATACCTGTCCAGAATGACAGACAGTAAATGTCTGGTGACCAGTCAAAAAAATCCCATTTACTACATGCCAGATGGGACTGGATGGATGCTTCATCGCAAACAACTCATCCTTCTTTGGGTCTACATGTCCAGCTCTCCAACAAGCCCCTGGCTGATAATGATGGATATCAAAGCAATGGTAAAGTGGGTGACAACAGCAGCCTTGTTATAGCTGCCAGTCTTTTTCAGGTCCTGTCATTATTACACATTGAAGATTTATTTGAGTTTACTGTTGTGAGCTGGGTGCCAGCCATTTGCAATTCATCATCAGTTACAGAAGGTTCTGGACAGTGGCTGTGGCTATAATTGCCACGTCCACCTGCTTCTGGAAATGATGATGGGTCACAAACTGGGGCAGGCCTCCTGCTCATCCAACTCCACAATAGCTGAAAAAATACCAACACTACTAATCACTGGTTTCTCATCTCAGTATTTTTTGAAAACCCGTTACTCTTCTGAACACTCCAACAAAACATAAGAGCAGAAATACAATTTTCTTTATTATGAAGTTTCTTAAACCCAGAACTCTCTGGGATATAGTGGCAGTGTGGCAGGGGTGAGGCCTGCCCCGGTAAAGAATGTTTTTCATTGATTTGCACATAAGAATGTATTTTTGTTTGATTAGATATAGCAGAGCTTGGAGATTAGACTCTTCCTCGTCTAATTGAAAGGAATGTGCAGCAGGCGGCCAGGTGTCAATTGAAGAACTGTCAATCAATTAACACTGGTCACCTGCCATTAAAAATAGGCTGAAAAGCCAGTTTCTTTGTTTGTGCTGCTTGTGTTTGTGCTTTATTTTGCAATCCTGGAGCTAAAGGAGAAGAACCCTCATGACTGTGTGTGGAACCAGGGTGAGCGAAGGACCACTGCATGTTTAACCTGGATCCTCAGGACAACAGATAGGGAATATTTTAATCCTACCAAAGTTTATTTAGTTTATGCAAGGAGAAGGATCCTGAAGTGGAACCTCCCTTTTAGTGGGAGTAGTGCTTGGCCACCTGTTGTTTCTTAGTAGTTTTTGAAATAATGTGCACATGTGTGTATTTCCTCCCGCACTAGGGGGTAACCATTGCTGGTACCCTAGTGGAGGCCACCAATAACTGGAACAACTGCATGCAAATACATAAAACCTGGACATTTGAGTAGTGTTTCAACTACAAACCCTCTGTGTCTCTCTTGTTCTTTTGCAGAGGCAAAGCAAGACCACCCACCACAGAGAGACATGTAGAGGTATGAGAGCTGGCTTCTGGACCCCAGCACCCCCTGTCGGGAGAAACCTACCAGGGGCCAGCCACCTGAGGATCCTGGTGGATTTTGTATGCCTGTAGCCAGATGTCCAGCTCATGGGGATCCGCAGGCAGTACCCAGCACTCTATCCTTGGAGGCCATGACACAGGCTGTGGACTGGCTCTATGAAGAGCGGGAGGCGGAGCAGTCCAGGTTGGCCCGGGCTGTCCAAGGAGGATAATATTCCAATATGTCCAATATTCCTGGGGGAAGTTTACCTGATGGAGGAGCAAGGGCCACACCCCCCCACATTTTTTTTTTTGGGGGGAGACAAGGCCAAGCCGCATTTCACCCTCGGGAGCCACTGGAGGTGCTGCTGAGGGACACAGAAATAGCGGTGCTGCCTGCCCAAGGGTCACAGAAGGAGGAATTACCTGCCCCAGAAAGGGAGGAGTTGCCTAGGGGGATAAGCCACAGTCCTGACAGCCAGAGCACCAGCCATCTGTAGGAGCAGTGGAGATAAAATGCCACTCTCAGCAGCCCCTGCACATGATACGGAAGGGAGCGTGGCGCCATGCTACTGGCAGCACCCCTACCAGCTATGGATCCAGAGGGTCCAGCGTCTGCATGTCAGGAGCTGCCAGCGTTGCCACTGCCAGAGTGCCCAGCACTGTTGTTGCCAGCGCCAATCTCTGGGATCACTTGACAGTAGTAGTATTAAAAGTAGAAAAATGTGACTGACCGACAACCTACTTGGAACGGTGACCTTTAAATAAAGCTGTGTTTTGCCTAAGTCAACTGCATTTCTTTTAATTGGCTGCAATAAGTTGCTGCAATGCAATACTACTGTACATATCGTAAGCAGCACCAATTGTGTACAAAAACAATGTGTATTTTTATTTAAATTATAAAAGCATGATTACTGTTATATAGAACATATTTTTAAACTACATGTGAATGTTTTATTGCATTTATATGGATTAAATGTAAAATAGGATTTTCAATCAAATAAAAACTAGTAACTATGGCGACGTGACCAGTAAATTAGGCAAATTAGTACCATTGACGATTCTAACCTTCAATCGGTAAAGTGCTCTGAAACTTCAAAGGTCAACGTGTACACTTTGTTAGAGCCCTAGTTAATAAACTAACAGGTGAAGTTCCTGTTCCTTTAGGTGGAGCAATTACAAAGAGAAAAATCTGTTTCACCACAAGGGTTTTCTCTTAGGAGGTGTTCCAATTCGCCGAGACCACTGTACTGTCATAAGTGGGAGAGAAAGGCAGCGGTGTGTTTTGTGTCTAGTTGTCCTTGTGCCAATGTTTAATAAACAAAGGAAAGTTATTACACAGACCACTTCTGTGTCTTCAAAGGCTTTGCTAGCACAATACCAAGTATCATATTGTGTTGCCAAATGTAAATAGTTGCTTACAGTTTGATAGCCAATGCTGCAATAGACATGGTGTGACAGGGCATGCTCTGTCACTTGTTCCTCAGCCTATGTGTGCCACTGCGGAAGCAGCTGGGAAGCACAGGAGATGCATTGCCAGGCAAGAGATTGAGGAGGGAGGCTTGGGCCAGGGTTTGGATGATCGGGAGACCCTGGTTCGCTGGGGGCTGTATTACGGGGAGCCTACGACCTGTTCAGAAAGCAACTGCGCCACATTTCTTAGCTGCTGCAAGGCTGCAGACCCACAGACGTGAGCTGCACTGAAATTCCGGTACTATCACAGAAGCTGAGGGGGGAGAGCATCCATTAACTCTGGGAGCAACAACAGTAGGTCAATTCAGGGGATTTAATCCCACAATAAGTACAGTGAGGGTTGAGTAGTGCAGCCGGTTCCTGGAGTGGGACATCTCTTTTAGAGGGACTGGCTCTCGCCATCTGCGGGCAAACTTTTACATATTAGCTTTGTTTTGTCTTTATTAAATCCGGCACTAAGGCTACCATTGTTGGTACCCTAGTATCGGTACTGTGTTTGTTTATTAAATCTGCGCAACTGTGCAGCGTGTAAACACCAATGCTCTATGTATATTATATTATATTAACTCGTTATTATCAGAGACAGCCCATGCAGGTAATATCCCCCAGTTACACATGGTAACTACAATGTTCGGGAAATCAAGTGGCCAGCAATTGCATAGCACTCTTATCAAACAATACAGTGGGAAGGATAATAGATAACATCACTGAACAGACTTAAAAATGAACATTTCAGGTTGCAAGTTGACAAAGTTACCACTGTTGCAAAGCAGTCACAACTTATAACATATGCTGTGCATGGTGAGAAAACACCATCAATGAAAATTTGCTCTTTTGTAAACCTATTTTAGACTAGGCAACTGTTCAAGAGCTCATCCATATTGGGAATACCTTCATTACTGAAAATGGCCTGACATGGGCAAATTGTATAGGCTTGTGTAGTGATGGAGCACAGGCAATGTGTGGTAAAAAAAAAAAACAGGGACTTTAGGCTCTGGTTAAGAGGCATCTGGACACACAGCATGATCCAACCAGGAGGCTCTAGCATCCAAAGAAATGAGCCAAGAACTACACCAGGTGCTTCATTCAGTGATTAAGATGGTGAACTACATTAAAATAAGATTGGTAAAAGCCATGTTCATTGCTGCACCGTGTGAAGAAATAGGAGTTGAGAACACCAAGCACTTCTCTATTACTGTGAAGCATGATGGCTATCACATGGAAACGTATTACCTAGTCTTTGAATTGAGAAATGACCTTCATATTTTCCTTGACGAAAACAAGTACAAAGAAGCTGATTTACTTTGCAAAGAAACATTCCTCTTAACATTCCACTTGCAGAGACATTTGTGAAGTGCAATATCTTCACCACATAGCTCCAAGGTAACCTGACTCACATTCTTCAACTAAGTGACAAGGTAAACACTTTTATGAAGAAGCTCAGCAGGTGGAAGCATAGGAAATGCAGACATATTTCCTGTGCTCAAATAATTTGTTGACACCCCAACATAGGTAAATTTGTAAGACATACACAAAACACAGATATATACAGTCAAACCCATGTACAACATACCTGGGATATAATGTACACACTGACATAAAGAACCAGTATCATGGAACCGAATTAAATCATATTAAATCCTGTTTAAATTCTCCTTTTATTACGTACTCTCTTCCTTCTTCCTGATATTACGCATGCACCGCGATGGCATGCAGTGGTCTGTGCTGCTCACACTGCGTACTCGTAAGCCTACTTCTTGCTGTTTGAACTTGACCTTGCTCTCTATTACTGTAATTTATGCAGTATTATCATGGCCAACACTAAACAATTGTCAATTTCACTTAAGGACAAACTGTTCTTTATTGGAAAAATCTTAAATGGACAAAAGCAGTCAGAATTATGTTATCTAAGAGCTCAAGTCTAAAAAGCAGCAGTTATTTTTAGAACAGGGTATCCCCCTCCGCTCCTGGGTCATATTTATATTTATATTTGTATTTGTTTATTATGATTTATTTATTGTATTTGTTATTGTTTTAATTGTGAAAGTCGTGGTTATAGTTTCTGTATTTATTTAGTGTTTATTGTATATGACACGTGGTATTTATTTGTGTATTTGTATATATATGATGGCGAAGCGCCGTGTGTTTTATTTGTTGCAACGTGTTCTGGCAGAGGCAAGGTTAGTAAACTCGTCCTCTGCCAGGAATGATTAAAAACCTTGTGCAGAAGGTGGCCATCTCCCAAATTAATTAAGGGATTAATTTGTTGCTAAAATCGGGAGATGGTCACCTGTATAAAAAGCCTGCAGCTCTCGATGTTTGAGGTGGGTGTTCAGAAGTGGAGAACGGGAGAGCGAGAGGAGAAAAAAATTAAACCAAAAGTAGATCATTCCTACTTATGCCCAGCCTGATCATATTATTGTGACTGAGATTTGTTTCGTTTAATTATTTATTTTTATGTTCTGTGAGCAAGTCTTTTATGTTAAAACCTTTTACTTATTTTTGTTATTTGAAAATAAAACAGTGCAAGCGTCATTGCACCGTATCTGCAGTGCTGTGTTATTCTTCCTGCATCTGGCTTGACGTCACCACTTAGCATCATCCTGTCATGGGGGGATAAATTCCCATGCCATAGTAAATTAACTAGATGGCAAAATCTGGGGCATAAGATGTTCTTTAATTTAAGTAAAAGTTGAAATAAAGACCTTTAACTTACTAATATGTAATGTGATCTAAGATCATTTAAGAAAGTGGTTTGGACACATTAAGTTTTGCGTATTACAGAACATTCTCATATCTGAATGTACCAATGGAATATGACAAGAATAAATCCTCCTGTATTTTAATTTGGGCTTGTCTTCTTTATTCTCATCTCATATAAAACAGGGGGATTATGTCAACATATTGAAGGATGCTGTGTAACCAGACACGAACACGGTTCACGTCCAGATTACAGTTAAACCAATAAATCTAACCCAGTTATGCCGACAACAGAGTTGGAGACTACCTCCTGAGTAGGTTTCAAACTTGGTTGTTGAACTGTTATGAACTGTTTTTATGCAAATCGATTTAAGCACTTTTAAATAGGTTTTGAACCCTTAACTACTAAAGACTTAAAGACTTAAAAATAGCATAAAGGCAATGATTACTGTACCTGAACTGACAGTTTGTATGGTTATGTTTATTGACGTGTATATTATGTTTTATTATTATTAGTTTTATTATTTCTATAATTTATTACTACTGTACTGTTATTTTTATTAATTTATTTTAATAATTACAGTACAGTATTATTCAGTACATTACATCCTTTTTGTTATTTTTTAATAATTCATTTAGCTGACCATCTTTATCCAAGGCAACATAGCATTACTGTATTAAATAATTAAAATACAGAATGTTACATACTGTATAGTAATGTACAGTACTAGTTACATGTTACAGTGTTTTATATTGTTTCTGTAATAAACCTTTATACTACATACACTGTATATGTACATTAATAAATTAGCCCTGTACTAGGTTTTGATTTTTGTGCTGATTTGGCGGGTATGTGCATGTATCTGGTTATTACATACCTTGGTTATAACATACTGTTTTTACAGTCCCAAGGCAGTACGTTATATCAGTTTCAGTAAGTTTTTTTAAAAACACACCTTAATACTTTAGGTCTGGTGAGAATTAGGACCTCAGGGCAGTTTTATATAACAACACTGATTTGTTTTTTTCCGAGTCCCTTACATTCCATATCATATAAATCCAAAAAAAAATAAAAAAGTTCAAATTCAATCATCCCTTAGGAATATAGTGAAGAGTCCTGGGGCCAAAGAGATTAGAGTGAGGCAGACTGACGTAACAGATACCCAATCAGGTCATGTTTGGATCAAAGTGTGTGTACTGTATGTTTGTTTACCAGCCAGCAATGATTAATGTCCCTAAAGTTGTGCACTAATTTTAAAAAATATATATGATTTTGTCTTTCAAATTAAGTATTACATTATAGAAACAACGTTTGGCACACCTGATTTTTTTAACTTCTTAGTAGCAGTAACAAAGCATTTGTTTACAAAATGTAACATCTAAGAGAAAACCACAATGTAAAATCCACTAACAACTAAACAGTAAGCACCTTTTCCATTACATACTGCAAAAAGAAACAAAACACAAAAAACAATTCCTGACTGATTTGTCAAGAGCCATCTGTCAAGAGGTGTTGTGTGTCCCTGTGAAAATGCTGCATGTTTGCTGCTTATGGTGTTATCGCAAAGACGGACGTAGTCTCCAAGACAAAAATTGCCCATAAATCAGAAAAACAAATACAGTAGATGTCAACTACAGAGGCATATTGTACACTGGTGATGGGGCTACAATATTTGGTTTCTCCACCAACCAAGTTGTATTGCTCTGGGGGCACAGTTGTGGCCTACAAACTTTATAACCATGCTGCTTTTTCTATGCTACATACAATTACATAATTTAAATTAGACAGTTATACTAGACTGGGACAGCATTCAGTAATAACACTAATTATACACAGTGAAACTTTGTGTTTATCCACTCAGACCTGTTGGAAACTTTGTGGCTGCCTTTGCACCTGTTAGGGAATATGCTAAAAGAAACTACTTGTACTCAATGAAATCATCAGTGACTTCTGAAACACACAGTACATCTTCAGAATACATGTGATTTGCAAACTTCCCAGGTGTTCAAAAAACACATAAAAAATGAAAACAAGTACTTTCCCCTGCTGTTGTCTCTACATGTATTAATGCAGTCAAGTGGATGAATATGAAAACTGCAATAACAATTAGGTGCCATTTTAAATCACATGTTAAAATCACACTGTTTAACAAAATGAAATCTACAACAAACCAAAACAAATCAGCTAAACAACTAGATATTTTATTTATCAGAATTCTGTGACAATTGCCACTAGAAGATGATAATGTTATTTGCAAATTGAAGGAAAAAAATAAACAAAACAATGATAGGCATATATAATCAGTTGTCTCCTTGCAGCTCAATTAGCCTTCATGTAAAACTGCAGCATGTAAAAGGAGGAATGGGGTTCTGACATAATCTCTGCCAGCTAGATAATTACACAGCCTTCACTTAACAGAGGGGCGACATGACTGTAGCAACAAATTAACTCAGCTCAATTTGCAACTCATAGTGTGTTCTCTCATTTATTACTACTTGTGTGACCCCTAGTGAATGCTTCCATTTATTTTTCCAACCAGTGCATGAGCCTGGTTTGATGCCATTATTGACTCTCTGCTGTAGAGCTCAACTCCAGTGCCATTTGCTCTTCAGCCAAAGCAAAATATTTATGCTGTTAATTTACTTAATGAAGACTGTCGTTCATAAGCTTTTTTTTTTTAAATAGAATTTCTGAAGTGGATTCCTATACAATGCTATCAATGCAACATTTAACCTTGTAGATTTTTCAGTTTGGTTTACTACTACTAAATGTTTACTAAATAAACAGTATAGTAGGTTATTCCTTTGCTTTGTTGTTGAACAGTTTATTTTAGTATATTTTGTGTTGCTTACTTAAAATGGGGAAGCACTGTTTTAGTAAATGTAGAGTTTAATTACAGAATTGTATATTATTTTTAAATTGTTGGTCCCTAGATTGTGCATCTTACTGATACAGCAATCAGTCACATATCCGCCCTAACCGTTTATCTGCCATGATCAACCTCTTCAGTAATGTTAGTTTATTATTGAACAGAGAAGATTAGTTCAGAGACTGTAGATCCTACCAAAGTTTTCGTACACTGTGTTGTATGTACTCTGTGCACTGCCATTGCTGGTAATGTCACGTGAGCTGTTCAGTGTGTTGATATGTAAATAAATCCTGTTCACCTGTAGGGCATATCAACTTCAACCTCCATCTCGATCTCCTGCCTGTCACTCAGCAGCGAATGCACCCACACAGCAGATGGCTACCCTGTCACAAGCATTAATACCCTGTATCCTTCTAAACAAGGGATTTAGGGGAGCTCCCTAATAAAAGCTGAATTGCAAAACAATAATTGTGTGAATATAGTAATTATTACAGCGGTGTATAATGGTACTTAAAACAAGATTCACTTATCCTCCTTTTTACATATCCATCCTTACTCTGGTCCCACCGCAGTCGAATATGCATCGGATTACTGTATTAGCAAAGAGCCTTACAAACAGAGCAAGAAGATTGTGGCAAAGTGCCCGCCCCTGTGTGTATTTTCTGTTATATGCTGCGTGTTAATGTTGGTGTATAGTCATTGGTACATGGGATATAAATGGGTCTGTGTAACTTGAGTGTTTAAAATGTATAGTTGTATTTAGGCAAGAGGATTGCACAGCACTTCACGTGCAAGTAAAAAGTAATAATATGTGAGCACGGGGAATTGCACTTTATTAATTCACATGCAGTTGTACCGCGACTCTAATTGAATGATTGCTTAGCCGTCGAGTCTCGGTACAGCTGCATAAAAGCAGCATGTTTTCACCCACTCGGGGTTGTGTGTTTGGTGAGTGGAGAACGGGATTGGAGATGGAGGTAAATATAATAAGAATAATAGTAATCGTTAAATAGAAGCTCACCGTGTTTGTCTGTTAGTCCATTGTTTGTTTAAGTGTTAGTCAGTTTTGTTTGTCTGTTTATTTTGGCTTCCAGTGCCGTGTCCTGTGTTTTTGTATTGTTACAAGCGTTTATTTTCTGTCTGTCTGTTCATTCATTAAATGCTGAGCGAGACCATTCGCTCAGCTCCACCAAAATCCATATCTCTCTTTGTTTATTTTTCTGTTTCTGGTTGGACATCCCCCACTCAGACCGTCTTTGTGACAGATATAACATGTAATACACATAAGAACAAACACAGAAAAAAACATTTAACAGACAGGCAAATAGTTTCCTTCTTATAAATCAGTTTGCTTTACGGTTCAATTAATTTATATTAGGCAGAGAAAAAAAAAACACATATGCACATACTGTATATAAAATCCTTCAATGAATAATGCCAGTTATAAATGTGATGGCGACTAGAAATTCAAATGGACCAATCTGTCAAAGTTACAAATATTCACAACATAACTCAATCTGCACCAATATAAAAGGCAAAATGCCCTCAATATTTATCACTAAAGTCAATATAAATGCTATTGCTATTCCGTCATATGCAGTCGAGACTGTGTCCGCAATCCAACGCAACAGTCGATTCTTCGAAAGGGGCTGTCCCAGGATCCATGTCCCGTGGCAGACTAAGAGCTGGTCAGAATGACGCAGCACTCTCATCCTATCCATATAACATCTCAATGCCCGAACCGGGCAAAGGAAATTCAACTTCTTATCCTTCTCCGAGGTAAACGTTGGTGGATGAAAGGACTCCAGTTTCACAGACTAATTAATATGGAAGGTTGTAACCACCTTGGGGAGGAAAGCAGTTTTTGCACGCAGTGACACTCTGCTACCAACATCCCAAATACGCATGCAGGAGGTATGCATAGCCAAGACAAAGGCTATCTTCATAGACAGATATGGAGTATATAGGCTCAAACAGGGCCTGCGTGAGAGCCTCCAGTACAACCTCAAGGCTCCATTCGGGGAGAGTAGCCCTCCTAGGAGGGTGCAACCGCCAAGCGCTTCAGAGAAACCGGGTAGCCAGAAAATGCACGCCCGGGGACACCAAGTCAACGGGGGCATGGCAAGCAGAAATTGCCGCTAGGTATACCTTCAGTGTGGAAGGTGATCTACCAGCCTCAAGCAGATCCTGCAGAAACTGCAAGATGACAGGGATGGGACAAGAGATTGGGTCATGACCGTCAGTACAGCACCAATCCTGGAAATATTTCCACTTATAGGCGTACAGCGACCTGGTGGATGGTGACCTAGCATTCTATAAGATACCCAGAACCATGTCCGACAGCCCTAAGGCTGACCAGCAGTCCCTTTCAGGGGCCAGACCCATAGCTGAAATGCGTAAAGGAGCACTCTGGGCCATACGTGGGCTACGGCATCAATGCCAAGTGGACCGCCTAAACGGTGGAGGGAGTACCAAAGGGGGCAATGCGTTGTCTCGACCTGCGAGATCGACCTGCGCCTTCCCGAACTGTTCCCAAATGTGTTCCACCACGTGAGGGTGGAGCCACTACTCTGACGAAGACGGACCCTCCCACGAGAGGAGGTCCGCCGGCCTATTGTCCACGCCCGGGACATGCATCGCCTGAAGGGACAACAGGTTCCTTTGTGCCCAAGTCAAAAGCCTGAAGGTGAGGCGATGCAACCCCTGGTGGTTGACATACACCACCACTGATGTGTTGTTCATGCGGATCAACATATGCTTGTTGAGCACCATGGGTAGGAAGCGCTGGAGGGCAAGGAAAACCGCCTGCAGCTCCAGCGTATTTATATGCAGGGATGTTCAGCGGCCCAACCAGGATCCGCTGACTCCTCTACCTTCGCAGACTGCGCCCCAACCCGAGTTGGAGGCGTCCGTCGTCACTACCTTGCGGTTGGAAACTACTCCCATTCGGACCCCTTGGCGCAGGTGAGAGGTCGTTCTCCACCAGCGCAGGGCCGCCGAGCACACAAGACACACTGTCAGTCGACGGTGTCTGTCACGCTTGGGATGCAGATGAAACACATTGAGCCACGGTTGCAGTGGGCGCATGTGCAGTAATTCTAGCTTGATGGCGGATATCGCTGCAGCCATCAGACCCAGTAATTTCTGGCACAACACAAGGCGTACCCGCAATCCCTGTCAAATCAGGGAGAGGTGGTGTTGTAGAGCTGCTACCCTGTCATCCGACAGGTATACCCGCATCATAGTGGAGTCCAGCCGGATCCCCACATAAGCTGTCCACTGCGGCGGCATTAACCGACTCTTGGCATCGTTGATGGCGAGGCCCAGCTTCACCAGGTGCTCCGTCACAAGCGCCGTGTGGGCCACCGCTGTGTGGGCCACCGCTGTGTGGGTGAGGATAGCCGGGGAGAGGTCGAACTGCAGCATGGAAAACTTGTGAACGCTGCCTTGAAAGGCGAAATGGAGATATTTCCTGTGCTCTGGACGAATGGGGATATGAAATCCAGCAAGTCCACCGTGGTAAACCAGTCACCCGGCCGGACAGACTGGAGTATGTGATGATGAGTCAGCATCTGGAACCTCCTCCATTTCAAAAACCGGATGAGGAACCACAGGTCCAGGATGGAGCGAAAGCCACCGTCCTTCAGCTCCAGAAAGTATCTCGATTAGAACCCCTCCCCATGAGAGGTGGGGTCTACGAGGCGAATGGTGTGCTTGCCCAGCAAGGCTGCCACTTCGATCTGGAGCAGCGGGGCCTGAAGTGGATCTGTCACGAACGTAGTCGGGACGCTGAAAAAAGGAAGGGGTCCCAAGCGAAACTGAAGCACGTAGCTGTATTGTACAGTTGCAAGCACCCACGCATCTGAGGTGCAAGCGCGCCAGTAGTGCAGTAAACTGGTTCCGAGGCCGCAAGCCTTCAAGGGCCCTGCTAGGGCGGCTGAGCCTGAGGCGGGGCTGGCTGAAACTGCTGCCTAGGGTGATTGCCCTGGAACTACCTTCTAGGGTGCTGCTGCATGGACTGGCCACAGCCTGCGCTCCCTCCACGTTGCAGGAGAACCCTGTCCCTTGCCCGAGATGAGGCCCGTAGACGACGCCTAAGGTCACTCAGCAGGGCTGTGGAGACGGGCACCATCCTGGTGACCGCCCGTGTCGAAGGTGTGTGCCAGCGGCTCAACCTACCCCGCACCAGAGCGGGGGTAGGGACCAACGCGGCCACCTGCCTAGACCCCTCACATTCTCGTAAAGACCACTGCAGGATCTCCTCCACTGCTGGACCAAAGGTATGGCCTGGTTGGTGATATAGGCATGTCCAAAAGCTCAGCCTTATCGGCATCAGGCACCCATGCCTACGACAGACACAGCTGTCGGCACGCAACCACTAGGGCAGCCACTCTTGCCCAGGGCCTGCCCTTGCAGGCCAGAGATCTGGCGCAACATGTGCGATAATAATCACAACTCAATGGCCACCGGCTCTGGGAGTGGGGCATCATGTAAAATGCCATCCATGTATACGACCAGCATACTGGATGTGTTTGCCAGACGGGTACTCTGGGCCCCCGCAACATATGTCGTTGTAACCCTGCATTGCAGGTTCGAGCATATAGGGTCCTTGGGCAGACCACCCGCTGGTGGAGCCTTCACCAAGGCTGCGAGTCTACAGGGGGAAACCCTGCCAGGCCCAGCTTCTCAGCCACCTCTAGCGAGGCCAGTTGAGAACCATGCCTCAACTGAGTAGGCACTGTGGCTGGGCGGTCCAAAGAGGAGCGCACCTCCTCCATAAAGTCAGGGAAGGCGAGGAAGGGTTGGGGCCGAGGAACCACGTCATGTGGCCAAAAGAGCGACGTGGCTCTGCCGCTGTAGCCCAGGGGACCGGCAGGTATGCTGCCGTGCGCCCCATGAGCGCGGGCATTGACCCTGACAGCGGTGGTGCACTAGTAACCAAGGACACAGCGGAATTAGGGAACACGACTCTCAGTGGCACTGGGGCTGAGGGGGGAACCACACAAGGGGCCGCGACTGGAGCCGTCGGGACCTGCTACCTCTCCAAAAGCTCCACGATCTGACCGATCAGGGCTTTCATGTCCATCATGTCCCACACCTGCCAAGACTTCTTCAACCGTTTCGCCACAGGCAACGGGGAGTGGCTGCGGGTGGACACAGATGTCTGAACACAAGGAATCTCCCCCAGAGGGGCTCTGTGGCGGCGTCGAGAGAAGTGGCTGGGAAGGACCCGCAACGGAGGATGAAGAACGCCCCCGCGCGACTCTCTCTACGTGACTGGCGAGCACTCAGGGCTGAAAAGCTGCACAGATGCTGCAAGAGCTTTGTAGAGCTGAAGAGGAGGCGTGTTCGAAGCCTAAGCACCGAGCACACATGGTATGCCTGTCTTCCTGCGGGATGTTAGTCCCGCAGGCCTCGCAGGCATGTAACCCAGCCCTGCCCAACACTGCTGGATTGCACAGCGTGTAAGGGGTGCCTACAACGGAAGTGCATGACACGGAGAGCGTGTGGAGTACTTGCATCGTCTACTGTGGTACGAACGCAACGCATGCACCGAGAGCACCATGTGCACAGAGTAACGTGCAGCGCTGGATATCATGCGCACCGCATGCACTGAGCACCGCATGGTGCGTACCGTGTGCACCAAGCACGGGAAAACAGGTAGCGTGTACACAGTGCACACCGAGTACCGTGTGCACCATGCGTACCGCATGAACCAAGCACCGGGTGTATCGCTTGCTCCGTGTACCTCGTGCACACCTGCACCAGGTACCGTGCAGCGGTGTGCACCTTCTGCATAGAGTACTGTGCAGCGTCGGCACACTGCCTGTATCGGGTACTGTGTGCAAATGAGCACTGTGTGCAAATGAGCACTGTGCGCACGGTGGTACAGAAGTAGCATAGGCCGAGCACGCGCGACTGTATTTAGAAAACACTGGGGGGCAGCTATGCAACGGTGCCTACCCTAACCGCATAGTCACACACCTGGGCAGCAAGTTGCATACGACAGGGGGACAGGGCTGAAGCTGCGACGGGCGATTGACTTTAGCAATACAGCAAAACACATTACAATAATAAGGTACAATAATAATACAGCAGTACAGATGGGGGAGAGTACACTGTCTGTTCGATTGTATAGCCCAACACACATCTGAAGGTATATCTCAACAACTGGGAAAGCCCCGGTGAGAAGTGCACAGCTGGTTCTGCTGTAAGCAGCCGCGCTTCAGCTAGTCCTCTGCGCAAGCACAGGGACGCGCAGCGCAATCAAAACAACAAGGCCCGACTGGCAGCCTGCAGTCCGTTGGTGGACTAACTTGACAACGGGGACAAGGCAAGCCTAGCCCCAGTGGAGTAACAGCTCTCTCCCAAGCAAAAAAGGGGGTGAAAAACACACACTCACTCTTTTAATAATACAGCACCGGCAATCGACTCACAGACAACAGACAGAAAGACAAGCAGCCTGACATGCATAACGAGCAGGTGCTGAACACAGTATAAGAAATAGAAAAAAAGGCTACGATTTAGGAGCTACTGATTCTGTGAAAACTGGCAAGCGAGCTTTCAGCACGAAGTGCAAGGGAACTAGCAGCGAGCGCAACACAGCACTTAAGTAATAAAAAGGGCTCAATGCAACACAGACGGTCTTACCGTACCAACTTGAGAAGTGAGAAGAAGTAGATACTTCCTTGCGTGACCATTATATATTTTCTCACGGTAGGCGGGACCGAGGAGGTCATCGAGGGAAGGGGGCCTATTGGCAGCTTTGACAATAAGAGCTCAGTGACACCTACCAATAGACAGAAGTATATCCCATAAACAATGTTTGGTGGCCATCTTCGAATTGAAAGGGAACTGTAGTTTAAGCTAATACCGTATTTCTTTAAATTTAAGATGCAGTTTATGAACTACTGTTTGCTTCTCAAAAACATCCTGCATCTTGAATTGGAGTACAGTAGTGATACGTGCATTAAAAATCACCAACAAAAGACTTGACTACCTGAGTACACTTACTGACATACTTACTCATCCATTACATACAGGCAACCATTTTCAAGAAGCGTCATTAGCTTCCCAAGGAATTCAAAGAGAAGCTTTTACAATGCCAGCGTTTCTAACAAACAGTACCAGCTTGGACATCGGAAATGCTGATCAGATGCCCTTTTTTTTTTCGACATGACAAGCAATACCACAGCTCACAAATTGGGAAAAAAACAGGTGTAATACTGGAAATGAGAAGCAGCACATAACTGTAATGCTCTGGGTGATAGCAGAAGGCTGCAAACTGCCTCCATATGCGTAATTGAGGTTTATCTGTGTTATGCATTTATTTATTTGATGTTTTATTTTTTCCTCAAATTGTGGGTGGGAAATCTGGGCTGCATCTTAAATTCAAGGGTATCTAAATTTCTAAGGAATACAGCAATTAAGTCTTTTATGTTTTGCCTCCCCAAGCAAAACAAAAACCAACCAAACAAACAAACACTCACTCCAAAAGTACAGCAATTCAACGAGAAACAATTTACATTTTTCCATTTCGCTACCTTTAGTCAAAACAATCCAGCAGTTTTGTCTTCATGTTGTAATGACACACGAACAAAAAAAGTTTACAGCCAAAGAAAATTAAAAGTATCTCAGCAGCACAGCAACATATCCCAGCAAAAATAAAAAACAATGGTCAGTCAAACTCATTCGATGATTGCTCTTCCTTCTGTAGCTCAGTGAACAATCCTTTTTCTTAAGATGTTCTGCCAAACGCCCAGATAAAAGTCCCAGTGTAGAAATAACCCATTCTATCGGTATTACTACAAGTCAGGTATTTATAGCATGGTAGGTAGATTGACATTTCTTAAAGAGACACACCTACAATGAGCCAGTATGGCACAACTGGTAGATATCCATAAAACACTAAAATTTTGAAGAAAACGCAGACATATTGGAATTTATCGCAATAAATATGACTGATGAGATTTATGTCAATGTTAACCTTTTGGGAAACTGAAGTGTACATGAGATATCGCATGAGTCTGAATCGGACAACAATGATTAATTAAAAGTAATGAAAAAAGCAAAAGTATTAAAAATAAATTAAAAACTCACCATTCTGATCCCTCTGCTCTTTCTCCTTGAACTACAGCGTTTCCCTATCCCATTCTGAAAATAAATAGTTTTTTAAAAATATCTTAAATTTTCAGCTTTTTAAAAAAAAGATTTGGGTCACTCTTAAAAGAGACTTTTGTGTTTAAATGTATGTTTTGTTGCCGCTGCCTCTGATCTATGTCCATTCTCCTCTGGTTGGTTGCATCTCCTGCCCTGCCTGTTGTCACCGGTCCCACCACCTGCGCAGCTGTGTGATTGGATGCAGAATATTTATAAACGCATCTCGACAATTCCTGCTGTACCTTTCTTTCCACATAAATGCGTTCAGGTACGATGGCATCAACTCTTCTGCTGTGCCCTGCATTGCTTTAAATGGTTTCTTAATGCAGGCCTACTAGTTCTCCATCTTGTCCAGCCGTAAACTGCAAAGTCAGTTTGATAAGTATGGGTATTCCATAATGCAAATAACATCTTTGTAAAGTGGCAGCACAAATCTGGTACAGATACCTCCTTACCCCACATAACAAAAGGATGACTGTCACCTGATACTCTCGCAGGTCTTGTGAGGAAGGGTTAGGGTCTATGTGATTTAAAGGCAGACTCATTTGTGCTGTGTCATGATGAAAATGACCAATATACAAGAAGTACAACGAATCAAATAAAGAAAAACAGAA
Source organism: Polyodon spathula (assembly GCF_017654505.1). Lineage (NCBI taxonomy): Eukaryota > Metazoa > Chordata > Actinopteri > Acipenseriformes > Polyodontidae > Polyodon > Polyodon spathula. The sequence goes on from NC_054538.1 coordinate 42,972,457, forward strand.
CTTTCACTGGCAATGTTCAATTCAACTATAAATCATCTTTTTTTTATTTTTTTATTTTAATTAATGCATTTTTGGTTTTATTAAAAAAAATGTATATGGAACTATTTTTTCTTAACTCAGTTTTAGGTGGAAGGATATTATTATTATTTTTTTTTTTTTTGATTAAAAGGCGCACCCAGGATGTGGTGATATTAGAATATATCACACACCCTTTTGTTCCTTATTGCTTACATAAATAACTGATAATGATAGAACACCACCCTATCCTACCCCCCCCCCCCCCCCCCGGGAAATACATTTGGATCTACTGAATGGAAGTTGCGGGCCCATTAAAAAAGACTTGAGGATGCAAAGATGCTTTTAACAAACTACTGTAAAACACTTTCCACCCAACGTGTGTATGAGCTGTTGATTGTACACTATCACTTTCATCCTTTTGTAAGCTTATCCCATAGATGTCCTCCATTACCCTCCAAGCATTCTTTGTGTACTCAAGATTAGTACCTGTACTATAGGGTTTCATTATATCACCCAAGGTGCTTTATTTGCAGTCTTTTGTTGAAGTAAACTATAGAAAAGTTGCTTTTAAAGCAATAAAATAATCATGGTCAAAGAGAAGAGCACACCAGCAATATTTGTGACAACTGCAAAACATAATTAACTGCCTAACAAATAATTCTATTAAAAAATAATCTGTCTTTTTAAACCTCCACACTTAGAACTTGTCTTTAAAACGCTCTTTGAATTAACAGTGGGAGGTCACCCTTATCTACAAGAATGAACGACCTTTGATAAACATCTTTTGATTCACCTAAAAATAAGAGTGATGCTACTTTTGCATTATTTAACAAACATTAGCTTTACACATGTACAATAGAAAAGCTGTGGTGATGCCACATCTTAATTAAAGTTCATTTCAGAATAAATAGAACAGCTTGTTTTGTTTTTACTAATAAATCACAGGGTAAAGTAGACAACCTATAAAACAAGAATAAGACAATTTTCTAAAAGACAGATTAATAAAAGAAAACTCTATATAATGTGTACTAGTAATTAATTATTATTAACTAATTAATCCAAGGTTAGCAACACAATGTCTTTGTTTATTAAAGTTCAGAGATACAAAGATTGTTATAAAATGGGATGGGAGATATCTGCGTCCTGATTGGCTGACAGGCATTCCAAGCCATTCAGTTTTGCAGTACAACCAACAGGAAAAAAAAAGTCCCAGCAACTAAAGACTTTTTACAAACAGAGCATTTAAAAAAATATTTTGAATTGGCCACCATCACCCCCCAATAAAAACACGTCAAACTTCCACCATGTAAATTTTAACTTGTTTGGTGACTCCAATGCACGCACATTGCTGGAGGATTTAGACCACAACAGTTCGGTTAAAAACAGTCAGGAAAAAATTAAACCATGAGTACTACAAGACACCTCTCTCAGTACTGCTGAAATTAATACAATTGAAGCCAATAAAGAAAATGGGGATACTAAAAAAGTAACTGCTTGGGCAGTTTCAGTTTTTAATGAGTGGTCAGCTACACAAGCTTGCAAGCTGGCCTGAATTGTTTTTTGTAATTCTCTCACAGTGGGACGATCTATAAACCTAATTTCAGCTACCCACTTTAAAACAGCAAACAGTGTCTTCATTTACACACGACAACAAAAAGAGAAGTCACAACATCACCCTGCTGTATCCCAAACAGGCTTAAACAAACTTAAGTCATCGGTACTCAGGACGCAGATATCTCCCAACCCATTTTATAAGGTACTTTAAGAAGCTATTTGGTACCAGCCGAGAAAGACAGGAGGTCCTGGAGTTACATCCTCTCTGGAGTACCGTCATCAACTTGTAAACAAAAAGCAGAAACAAACTCCCCAAACAGTGCCACCTACTGCACAATCTGTCCAACTGTGTAACCAGCCATGTAATTTACAAAACTGTACATTCCCTGGTACTGTCAACTTCAAGAGAAAAATACTGAAATTATTCTAATAATTTATTTAATTTATTATTTAAAAAAAAAAAGTTTATCTATTAAATTATTTGGAACTATTTTTCCTAGCGTAGTAATATATTTAGGAAAAAATAAACCTATATTCATTTGTTTTAATATGTGTCTTTTTATTTATAAAAAATATAACTCTGCTAGAATAACCACACTTCCAGGGGCTAAAGGCTACGCCCCTGGGCGTGCAGTTATTCTAGCACAACCAACACCCTGTCGTGTCTTATTGCTTACTTAATCTATAACACTTCCGGGTAAGTACCATGTGCTCTTTTACTGTTAAGTTTACAAATTAAATCATACAAGGGGAAAATAAATATTAAAGAGTTATCTGGCCTGCAATTTTACAACAAATTCTACTTTCTTTCAAAACCTTGCCTCAATGAATATGCTAGTGTGCATGTATTCTATTAAGATATTCATGTAAAAGGTAACCATACTGTACAAATTCAGAGAAATGCCTAACAGCATGAATAAATTAAAATCCAAAACATACCCATATATAAGTATGCAATAAGAATAGAATACAGAGTAATTATTATACCTTCACAATCATCCCCATTTTGCATGGGCAAACAATTAATTCAAAATTTATGCCATCTGTGTTTGTGTGAGCTTCAAGACTTACTCTGGCTTGTGCACACTCAGAAATTGACTACCAACAAGGTGTTCTGTGAGCATGTTTGCTCAGAGGCTATTTGCCAGGAATGGCTTTAATAATTAAATTGTCAGACTTTTTAAACACTGTGTCAACTATGTAGCTTGCTAATATTATTATTACATCTTTAATTAGTCACATTATGTTACCCTAAAGCCGTACAAACCACATACCACACACTTTTTATAGTTTAAAATATTGACAATAGAAAGATCAGTTAAATACAACACCGCCTCACCCAGGTTTCAGTGTCTCTTACAACACAGGGTTGTTTAGATTTATTGACTTAATTTAATGATCTTTAAGATAAAAAGTAAATAGTTTACCATGGTAATTTTGCTTTTCCCCTATTTACTCATTGACCATAGTTTATTCTGGTTTGCCATCTACCCTGCTACTCTTTACAACATTTACCTATGCTTTACTATGTTTTTCTATTTTATCTATGGTGAATGTTTATAAGAGTACACATTTGTTCCAGTCAAGCACCTTACAACGGAAGCAGTCCAGAGTCTTATTTTAACCGAGGCTTAAGTCGTTAACTAGCCATAGTAGGTTTAATTAAATAAATCAGGACATGAATGGAACAAGATCCTGGACTGGAATGGACAAAGAAAGCTAGTACACTGAAAATCGTTGGTCCCATTAATGCAAGGAGAATGCAAGGATTAATCAAATTAGCTTCTTACTCTAGATTACGATTTAGTGCCAGATATTCTGGAATATTAAAAGTTCTTGATCAACAAATATAGACAACTCAGAGTTGCATCAAAACCCTATGGAAAAGGGGAGTGAGGAACAAAGCATCCTAACAATAAATCTTTGAAAGTGTTTACTCTGGTACAGTTTCAGCCAGCTGCCTGGAATGAAAGTTCAAAAATTGGAAATGGTAGTTTGGTGTATGACACAGGAATTTGCTTTGGGGTTTAGAAAACACAAAGCACCCATGTCTACTAATCCCATTTTTTAGTTAATGCAAGTATGTGATATGTCTAAGCTCATAAAACATTAAATGCAAAGCCACGCTTAAGTCTATACATGTAAATGTATTACCTACAACGCAGTTTTCCCTCCCAGAAGGTAAAACTGTAAAATGTAATCTGTAATCCTTCACTGCAAACCTGAAAGTCAACATGATAGCAAGTAAAATGATTCACATGCAGAATTGAATCTTGCAGAATTAAATGAATTCTGTTATAATGGAATGAGTGTGCGCCTTGAAAGAATTGCTTACAATTGCTCATACATGAGAAAAAGATAGCTAAGTCTAAATTAAGATGTTAGCTGTGAAGTTTCCAATAGGACCTTGACACGACTGTTGACCTACTCATGACATGATCACACCAGCAAGGATTTGGAATTCTATTAGTATTTCCAGAGGAAAAGTCAAGGAGTCATCAGGAAAGCAAATCTATAACGTCTACTCCATCAGCCAATTACTGTTGTTAAAGTAAAATTAGATGGGTATTGACAATGTGAGGGGGATGGGGATTAAGCAGATGACTGAGTGCAACACTGCTGTGGGAGGAACGCTGCTGAAAGAAAGCTATTGTAAAAGGGTTAGTTGTACGGTATTGCTTCAAAAGCATCCTTTAAAAACATTGACTCTTGCACCCAGTTAATGTCAACCGACTGTTAAATATACCTTTGTTAGCTAACTACCTTTTGATCGTACCATATTTTGTAAATTCCACATTGCTTGTCCATTAAAGCTATATTGATGAACTGAAGACATACAAATTAGTAAACTTGGACATTTACAAAACATACAAGTTCCATGTTGCAACCTGCTTACCAAATATGTGCTTTGCAAGCTATAGCTATGTGAATAACAGTTAGTTGATCTTGTATTTCTCATCATATTCAATGAGTTACTGAATGGGGACATACATTTAGCAATGTCACTTCTAGCAATGAAAGGAATTGCATGCAGGTTTAGGCAGAATCTTATTTTTCCTCATCTATTTGTACTTAATTAAAAAAATGACATATAAGTTTTAATTGATTCAATTATTTCAATAATCGCACAAGTAGTTAATTCATTAACTTTGTGTTAACTGAATAACCCCATTTTCTAAAATTAAATTTAAATAAACTTCAATAACATCTCAAATTAGTTGAATGCATTTAGTAAAACTAGTACTTTTAAATGATGACCAAAATACCTTTATACTTTTGTGTCATATCCTGGTACTTTTAACTCAATGGTTTTGGGTATACCATTACTACAATTCTATATCATATGGAAGCTACGAGACAAATTGATCATGCACTATCTTGTAAAGCCCCTACTTAATTATTTACAATACTTTAGACACATGTAGAAAGCAGAACTGGGATATGCTCTTGTAGTAGGTACAGACATGCATACACTCAGCGCTCAAGATAAGCTGCAGACTGGGAGTTTTACGCACTGAAAAAATATGCATGATATTGAAATTCAGTGCAGAAATAATAAACATAGCAGTTCTGCATGTTATCAAGCTTCTTGTTCTTCACTGGTTCCTGGTACCTCAGTAGTCACTTGTTAATATACTGCATACGGAACAAGCAATGCATGCTTGTGAAAGAATCCAGTCTCTTATTTATCCTTCTGAGTGCTGTCTCCGAACCTACCAATTTACCTATCTGTCAACCACATTTTTGGAAAGTAAAACTGTATAATAAAATACAATATTCTATGTTCAGAGTGAGTCGGGATGCTTTACCTTGCTATAGCAATGCATTCAATAATGAATACAATAGTAGTGTTTTTTGGTTAGCATTAGTGCAATATCAGTATAGTAATTTTTAGGCAGCACAAGAGACTGAGAAAGGAAGATTTACAGAAAACAAACTATAAAAACTGTAACAGCCTTGTACTAATGGGATGAGACTCGGGAAACACAGTATCTAACTACATTGTGAGTAGCAACTCCACTGACTATATTGTTAACATTATTAAGGCAGGATTAAATGGCTGTGAAAAATATAATTGTTGGATTTTGTCTCATGACATGACTTCAAGGTAATGTTTTACTGGTTTTACTGGTTTGTATACCCTGAGTTTACATAAACAGGTTCATGGTTTTCCAGAAGTATGATGGTTTAAAAAAAAAAAAAAAAGTTGGAATTGTTTTCCAACAAATTAGAATTTAGGCCTCTTATACAATCCAGTTTATGTTTTCATTTAGAACATACATATTTTTATAAAGTCAGCTTCCATGGCAAAGTAAAATGTTTGCCAACATGTAAGCGTGCAATTTAAATTTAAACAGAGAAAGATAATACAAGTGGTATAAAAAATCACACCAATTCAAACCAATCCAATGAATTTATGCCTTGCTGGCAGATCTTTACAAGTTATTGGAAAAATTGCTGGAGTTAATATTGACACAGCAATGTGTAAATCAATACATTGAGAGTGAGCAATACATTTTAATTTAAAAAATGTTCAAACTCAAGCAGTAAATCCATGCATTTAGCACATACACAACATCAAAAGGTTTGGGTTGGTGAGATATAATTTTGCAATACATCAGAAGGTGGAGGCCTGAAAGCTTCCCAAATGTGTGTGGCGTGCAACACATGCTTTGATTCTCGTTTTACAAAGCAAGCAGCATAAATCCAAAATGAAGTTCATAGTAAACATTTCATTCATTGTAAAAGGCCTTTGAAGTGGAATCATCTCAGCTCCATCAATAAAACAAAATGGTTTGAATGGCAAAATTACAACATTTACAATAGCATAGATCAAATCTCTTTGTAACATGCATTTACTGACCTAGGGGTGACATGTTTACTTCCATGATGATCTGAAGACTGAGTAATCTCAGAATCTTTCCTGCACACAACAGAATACAGCAGCTGAATACTTAATCAATAATCTCAATATTCATCAAGGAAATTCATGGTTAAATTAATTTTAATATAAGCATTTCTCAGATATTTAATTAAGTTGTCTGTGTGACATGCTGGGGGGATTGGGGTGTTAACACCGATTCCAGAGCATTCTGAACCAGATCTACTTCAAAGTTGATTAGATAAGGCACAGGCCACAAACTGTTAACTCTTTCCAGTTGCCTTCCAAAATACTATCTGATTTTGTCTAGTCTCCTAAGGTGTCATAAAACTTGCCAAGCCAAGCTACCCTGCAGTTTTACCATTATTGTGTTAAAAGTTAGTTAACATGCTTTAAGAATCATTTTTTTATTACATAACTTGTGGACACAAATTTAATAGTTATTTTAAATTATCCAACAAATCTGAAGTGTTTATTGTGTTTTAAATTAATATTATAAACTAATAACTATTTTAAATATTATCCTTTGATTGAATTATGATCTGTTTTATATGCTTGTAATCATAATGTTGTATAAAGAATGAAACTGAAATTCATACACTTCTCCAATGAATGTAACTAAAGTTATATTGAATAGGAGGTTTAAATGATAACAAAATAGGGGGATACATTCCATTTCTAACACACCCTTTCTGTGTGACACGCATCTGTCTACCAAATACTGTGAACCAATGGAAGGACCAAAAAGGATTTGTTTACATTACAAAGGAGCACCTACACATCATGTGACAAACTCAAAACAAGGATTTTCACTCTCAGATCTTCTCTCTTCTCTCTGGATGTTCTGGATTCACACTCCCTGGACTCTCGCTGGATTCACTCTTTCCTCAAAACATCTCATCACTCTCAACTCACCAAACTCTGAAGTTCTTCAACAAAGACGCAATGTTAGCTAACTAAAGCTGTCCCAGAGAAAATAGGCTCCCTCCACAACAACGAAAGCTTTTGCCTACAGCCTTCACAAAGATACTGCTGCCCAACAAACTTCTACAGAGAGGATGACCATGTTAAGAAGATTTTAAACATTGCACCAACAGAATAAGTATCAAACTTATATTGTGTGTTTACAAGTAACTGAATTGAAGCCATGATATTGATATCGTCAGATGCATACTTAGTAACGTGGAAGCTGGTGCATGTATTAGTAATGCGTGACTGAACCGAATGATGCGTGATGAACTATTAAGACTGCTTCACTAATGCAGAACTCTATGACCAGAGAGCACATCAAGGATTTATAATGAGCATTTAACAATGCATTACTTTTCCTTGAATGTTTTAATTTGTTTCTTTGAGGGAAACACTGACAAAGGTATTAGACAAAACGGTTGTCTACTAGAGATTTATACGTATCTGCTGTACAATAAATCTACAACTCCACACCACACAGATTTGCAATGCAGCAATGAAAAAAGCCCTTTAAAACTTTTTATTTTCACAATACCAAAATTTGCATTTAAACAGAAATTCACTTTTTCCCTTTTAAAGGTTATACGATCTAGGTTTTATTAGACAGCCCACCGGGAGGGCCAAATCTCTGAAAGCAAACTAGATATAGATCAGAATTCTATATATCTTTATAAAATGTATGTTACTGTGCTTTTTTTTTGTATGCTTTGTATTGAATTCTTTGAGATGAAGGTAGCAATAGTTTTCAGTGTGTGTTATAATTAAAAGTACACAATGTCCGTTATCTTACACCACAAAGCAAAATAGTTACAGAACTGGAGCTAACTGGCTGAGATGGAATGACTACTACACATCTCAAAAAACTCTTATCCTAATGAACACTGAAAGAATTTGTCTGTTTGTTCAGTATTCCTATACATATTCATTAGTCCACATCATCAGAACTACTTGACTTCATATGTCTAAATCTAACCAAGACTGGCTGATCACACAACCCTGGATTCATCAAAGTAACCAAAACCTGTTTAATTATCATGACTGGGAGAATTTAGAGAAGAAAATAAACTCAAAAACTCACTTAAACACTCAATCATAGATTCTGTAAGTTCAATTCAATTCAAAATGACTTGAAGTAGTGATAATGAAGGCTTGTTTGTGTGAGCAACCTAATCATGGGTGCCCCTTTTATTATGATGATGGAGTGAAATTGACTTAAAGCACAGTAACTGGTACCAAGAACTGTATTTGAAACGGTATGTAAAAAAAAAAAAAAAAAAAAAAAAAAAACCCCACCAAATTCCAAATTTTAAAAGGAACTTATCATTCCTTTCAAATAAAAATGACAAATTGGCTAATATTTAAGCTCTTGATATTACAGCTTAATAAAAATATATCCGCTTTAAACAAAGAAAATCACAGTACCACACCAGAGTGTTTCATTCAGTCAAATTATTTTGTATCATCTGAAGACCTGAAGTGAAAACTGACCCATAAAGATTAGGCATCAGCTTCCCAACAGGAAGTTTGTAAGAGGAGAAGGTAATCTTAGCCTTGAAGGTAATAAAATGAAACAATGTCTGGTGACCACTGCCATTCCCAAGTGGTTACTGGAATATTTGCCATGCCCGTGTCTACAGATCACACACCACATGAACCTTACAATAGGGGAGGAATGTCTTCTACAGTACTGTACACTAGGGTTCCACTACCTACCAAGTCGCAAACTACTGTTTCCTGCACGTTGTTTATATACTTATATTTATCAACTTTGGATACCAAACACATATTACTGTGATTTTATTTGTCAGCCATACAACACACACACATACAGTTTAAAATAACTGATCAAAATAAGGAAGGAAAAACAGTCCACAGTGGACCCAACCACATGTCAATATACTCTGACAACTGGTTATACTTTTTCTCCACTAAGAGGGATAGGGTATCTACAGTAATACAGTACAGTTTACACATGTCATATAAAAACTGAATTTGATTTATACTTTCCCAGGCAGCTTACTTAAATAATACACATAATAATAAAGCTGTGTACTTACTGTTCCTAAGCTACTTCTCTCGCGCAATTTTTTTAAGAATATATTCTGTGGTAGAAAGGTATAATCTTTACGCAGCTGTATTTTCTTTATGATGCAGTAGCAATATGGTACGATCTTGGCAAAACCAAACATGCAAAGCAATTGTTTTGTTTAGCAGTGGGACAAATTACACAGCTTCAATTAAAACATATTCTATACATGTCACAGAATTTATAAATGACAGTATAGAAACTATCACGCAAATGAAACCACTGCATTAAAATGAGGCATGAAATAAATAAAAACATGCACTACTATACTGTCTTCAAATTAGTGTTTAAACTATTTTCTTGGAGGGATCTGCCGTTTGCATGAAATCTCACCCAGAGTTTATGCTGTACTGTAATCCTAGAGTTTATGCACATGCTGTCTGAGCCCCTGAGTCTCTCAGCTACTACTGCTTCCTAAACATAATAAAATATATTTTTTTCCTCGACTGTTTTAAACGTGGCGTTCTATAAGTTAGAGATTTGTTTTTAAGGTTAGCAATCCGACATCACAGTTAGCGAAAGCATAATACAGTAAATGTTGTCTCTTGCAGCAGGTGCCGACACGCCGATGCCTGCCCTGGCATAGTACTGCTTAGTGCCAGCTGGTTGAAATGCCAAATGCCAGCACCAACACGGCAATGGGCTGAAATAGTTGCTTCGTCACTGTCTTGTTCATTCATAAACTAAAATTTTGGCAAACAAACAAAACCCCAAAATGCTACGGCGGCTCACGGACGGACAAATGGTGAATACAAAAACGCGGCGAGACCATGAACTCTGTAATCATGGTATAGAAAAATGGTTGCGGTTTCTAAATCGCGCCAGTTTATACCACAGTTTACCGTAAAACCGATATACTGTGACATCCCTATTCTCCACCTTCACTATTTGGTCTTCGTGATTTTAATCCTTACTGTAAGATATAGTTCTTTAGCATTAGCTTAAAATGGTCCTTTCTGATACTTTGATTATCCTAGGCAGTATAGTAACTGGAATTTCTGTAAGGAAGTCACTGCTCAAAGTTTTGTAAATCATTCTCATCACCTCACTGAAAATGTTCTATTACAAAATATCTTCTAGTCACAGTAGTACCAGTCATATTCTTGCAGTCTTGATTTTGCAGTAAAATGTTGGTATTACATGAAACCTGGTACATACTGAAATGTTTCCAATTAACAGTATGGAACGCAACATCTTTATTCAAATGAAATCAAGAACTTCATTGGAATGAAACTAAAGAATGTCCAACACTTGAAGACACATGGCCAGATTAAAGTGCCAGAATTGGGGTTAGCAAAAGTAATAATTTACTGTCACATCCATTTAAACATAGCTCATGTGATTTTCCTATATACTCCCATGGATTTAAAAACAGCGGTCTCCCACAGTCCAACATCCATATTTAATGATAAATAAACAGTCACTATAGAAACCCAGTTCTAAGGTTTAACAGAGAGAAGCATTATAAAGTATAAATAGCCATCACATGACCAATGGATCTTGTTCACAAAGCAAAAAAGTGCAAAGTGGTGAAGTTGTAGATGGAGGATTAAGTCATATCATATCAAAGGAAGGAATGAACTGACAGCTGAAGAGGGGACTTCACAGCACGACTGGAGGGGATTTTTGAATGCTCAGCCAGCAGGGCTAGGGGCTGTGAGATATGAATCCACTTGAAGAGCTGGCATTTGCTTCCTACATGTGCTGTGGTCACCTTACACTAAACAGTAGTCTGTGACAATCAAACCGCGATCAACAACTGGCTCAGCTGAGTTTCAAGCTGGTGTAATTAACAAAGACTTGGAACCCAGGACTGCTACAGCTGACTACCATACCAAGCTTAGCTAAGCGTTAAAAAAAAACAATATTACATTTTTAAAAAGCACTGAATTAGACAGCTTTTTTCATCACCTTACAAACAAATATGAGAAAATAACAAAAAAATTAAATGGAAATATATTTTAGTGAAACTTCAATGACTCAATTTTTCATACTGCAATGTAGAAACGAAGATCAAATAAGTAGCACAACCTGTAAGTATTCAGCAGGGTATTATGTTTTTTCATTGCAAAAATGATAACACCAAAATACACAAAAAACAAAAGAAGAGTATTGCTTTTGATAGTTTCATTGTCACATACGTTAGGAACGTATTAAGATGTACACAGAATGAATGCAATACATAAAAAAAAAAAAAACATTTTGTATATTAAAGTGTGTAAAACTTTCTAAAATTACAAAAAGCAGCAGCAGTTAAAGCCCAGAATTCATAACAATAAATACAAGTGCAAAGTACTGCATATCCTTTTGTGTCACCATTTAGGAAACCAACTAGACATAAATAATTATGATTGCTGTAACCACCATAACCAGCAATCCTTGCATGCAATATGCCCACTATATCATTCCTTACTATATATGTATATTAGGTCATCTCTGCTTTTAATGCTTCTTGACCTATAATTCTTTTCTTCTTGCAAGCAGCCTAGCAAGGGTAAAATATCTGTTGTGACAAAGTGGAAATACATAATCCACAAATAATCCCACACACAGCCTGAAGGGCTGAAAGATACAACTGTGTTTACTCTGTAGGTGTGAGGAATCTTCTTATCATCATTTGAACACCACAGAGAAGGAAGGAAAGCAGTTTAATAGATTGCTTCTGCTTTATGTGCTAGCATAAAGCAGGCAGACTTGTACAAAACCACCAGCATTATTGCAAAATACCACCACTTCAGTTACATTACGTGTATATGTAATATATATATATATATATATATATATATATATATATATATATATATATATATATATATATATATATATATATATATATATATATACACACACACATATATATACATATACATATATACACACACACACACACACACACACACACACACACAGTTATAGTCAAAAGTTTACATACCCGAATGGAAATGTATAATTGAGAAATTTCTTGAAAACAAATTATTAGGAAAAATCTTTTGTAGCAAAAGTTTTGCTTTTGTGGATGAGGAAACTTTTTTTTTTTTTTTTTTTTTTTTTTTACAAGAAATCTACAAATATTTCTTTCAGCAATTTTTTTGCAAAACTCAAAAAATGCTAATTCAAAAGTATTTATTCTCTGACAAGGAAAATGAAATGAATAGCTAGTGGAGGCACCTTTAGCAAAAATAACTTATTTGAATAAACGATTAGGATATTTGTCAGTGAGCTTTTGGCATGATTCTTTAATGATTTTTGACCATTTTTCAATGCAAAATTGTTCCTGTTCATTCAAATTCTGAGGACTTCTCTTGTGCACAGTCTTCTTCAGCTCATACCAAATATTCTCAATCAGATTTAGATTGGGACTTTGACTAGGCCATTCCAGAACCTTGATTTTATTCTTCTTTAATCATTCTGAAGTAGATTTTGATGTGTGCTTTGGATCGTTGTTGTGATGGAACGTCTAGTTGCGCTTAAACCAAGTTTTGTAGCAGAAGGTTTCAGATGGTTTGCCAATATCTTTTGGTATGCTATGGAATCCATTTTACCATGTACTGAACTAAATTTCCTGTGCCATTAGAGGAAAAACAGCCCCATAGAAGGATATTACCACCTTCATGCTTGACGGCAGGTATGGTGTTCTTTTCTTTTTACGCCTCACCAGACTTTCACCAAACGCAACGACTATCAGCTTGACCAAATAGCTTGTATGAATACTTTTGAAATAGCATTTTTTGAGTTTTGCTAAAAACTTGCTTTAAGAAATTTGTAGACATCTATTTATTGTAATTTTTTTTTCCTCATCCACAAAAGCAAAACTTTTGCTACAAAAAGATTTTTCCTAAAATTCTTTGTTTTCGAGAAATTTCTTGAAATTATAAATTTCTATTGGGGATATAAACTTTTGACTACAACTGTGTACATATGTTACAGTTCATGTGTAAAATAAGTAAATCTATAGAGGTAAATGTGCAGATTTACCAGCTCAGCAGTCAGTGTATAAAATAACTAAGAAAACAATTTATTTTACTTACATCCATGATCAGTCTGGCAACAACAATTCACAACACAAAATAATGTTTTGCTGGCAAAATGACATAGCATACTGTATGATTCTCACTGAAATGCAAAACATGCGTGCACTTAGGTTAAGCTTTTTGCTAAATGAGTTCAGCTTTACTAAATTAAAAGAGGCATGCGTTTTGCTGAAGAGATGTCATTATTATCATACTTAATGTTCGCACCGTGGTAAATTATGATATAAAATAAAATCGGGAAAGTGCTTTTTTTTGTTCTTGTAGCAAGGGATAAAATCTGCATCTAAGCATGTCTGTATATAGGACAATACATTAATACATGGTCGGTTAATAATAATAATAATAATAATAATAATAATAATAATGCAAGGGATGCAGTGAAGTTTAGAAAGATTAAAAAAAAAAATGCAAAAAAAATCCCAAGGCTAGAGTTTAAGAAAATTAACTAATTTATTATTTATTTACCCAATTACAGTACGTAAATGATACAGAAATCTTTTTTTTTTTTTTTTTGGCATGAAAAAATTAACCTGAAATGCTGTAGAATTAACTACCATCTCCTTAGTTGTTTTATACATTAACCACTGATCTGGTAAATCTAAACATATACCGGTTATTGCATACATTTTCCACTGAACTGGTAAATATAGTGTATATTAAGGCCCCAGTTGTAGCATTCAAACAAGAAGCTAATTTAGGTGATGATTTAGTTCACAGTAAAAATAAAGAATAATTGACAAAATATGTTTTACAAATACTTGCACTGGTACATGTAAAGTGTGTAAATACATGGACAAAAGTAAAAAATATAATTAAACATAAGAACAACACATATCCACTAAAAACTAATATCTACTGTAAAAACAGCAATGTTGTTTATGGAATAGCCTGTGAAAAATGTGATTAAATAAAATGTTGGAGAGACTGGAACAACTGTATATAAAAGAATTCAGAACCACTTTTCATTAATTAGAAATAAATAAAATGACTGAACCAATAGCACAGCACTTCACCAGTCAGGCAGGACATAAATAATGTAAAATGCGACATAGAAGAATAAAAGAAAATAAATGGATAAATAGACTGAACACACGTATGCCAGCGGGACTCAACAGAAAGGAATGAACTAATTAATTCCAATAAATATATAAAAGTAAAAAATAATTAATAAACAAAATTCAAAAGTTGTGCATGTTGATGTGCTGGGGAGGCCAAAGCTAGGCTGATCCTCAGAGCCAGCATTGCATGATAAAATAAATTTAAGTTTATATAAAATAATGTTAATTAGAATTAATATAGATTTAAAGATATAAGTAATACACAATGTCACAATATATAGAACAGATATAAACAATAGCAAGTACTTGTCATGCCATCAAACACTTATAAATGCCTCCAATGTTTTGATTCAAACACAGGTTCCCTTGAAAAAGATAAGTACAACATATCGAAATACTCACAATAAATAAATCCATTATCTAAAGCCAAGCTGCCTTTATGTTGATAGGAGAGTCCCACAGACAAATACTAGTACGGCTAGATTTACCTCAAAGGTTGACAATTCATAATTACTGCCACAGAAAATCATTACATAAATAGCAGCGATTGGAAGTACAAGCAACACCTTGAAATGATAGTTTCTGATATACTAGCCCTTTAGAAATGTAGACACCACAGGTGATTTTTGCAAGTATTGTAACTGGGGAAGAATGCAAAGCATAGTGCTTTTAAAACATTAATACTTAGTCACAATTAAGAATGTAACTTTAAACTGAAAAAAAATAAACTGTATACTAAAGATTTTAGCAGTTTAAATTTGTATTAACATTGTATTCTACATACACACCTTTTTATAAAACTAAATATTATTTTGCATTTATTTTTAAAAATGACTACTACAATTTGTTTCGAAACACAATCGCTGAAGTTGCTGATAAATAGTAGAAACCAATAGTATTTAAAAATTAAGATTGCATATTGCAAGTGCACCATGATTGCACAACATGACAATGCTGTTATGCTTGAACTATAAGAACAGTGTAAAAACCAAACCTTTATCGATTATAGTATTTAAATGATATTGGGCATGATTATATATATACAGCTCTGGAAAAAATTAAGAGACCACTGCAAAATTATCAGTTTCTCTGGTTTTACTATTTATAGGTATGTGTTTGGGTAAAACGAACATTTTTGTTTTATTCTATAAACTACTGACAACATTTCTCCCAAATTCCAAATAAAAATATTGTCATTTAGAGCATTTATTTGCAGAAAATGACAACTAGTCAAAATAACAAAAAAGATGCAGTGTTGTCAGACCTCGAATAATGCAAAGAAAATAAGTTCAGATTCATTTTTAAACAACACAATACTAATGTTTTAACTTAGGAAGAGTTCAGAAATCAAGTTGGGGAACATCAGGTTGTTCTGGTGGTCCGCCATCCACACCTTGATTGACCTGGCTGTGTGGCATTGAGCATTGTCCTGCTGCAAAAACCAATCCTCAGAGTTGGGGAACATTGTCAGAGCAGAAGGAAGCAAGTTTTCTTCCAGGACAACCTTGTACTTGGCTTGATTCATGCACCCTTCACAAAAGACAAATCTGCCTGATTCCAGCCTTGCTGAAGCACCCCCAGATGAGTCCAATTTTCAGCTTTGCCCAACACCTGGTCGTCTAATGGTTAGACGGAGACCTGGAGAGGCCTACAAGCCACAATGTCTCGCACCCACTGTGAAATGTGGTGGAGGATCGGTGATGATCTGGGGGTGCTTCAGCAAGGTTGGAATCGGGCAGCTTTGGCATGAATCAAGCCAAGTACAAGGCTGTCCTGGAAGAAAACTTGCTTCCTTCTGCTCTGACAATGTTCCCCAACTCTGAGGATTGGTTTTTGCAGCAGGACAATGCTCCATGCTACACAGCCAGGTCAATCAAGGTATGGATGGCGGACCACCAGATCAAGACCCTGTCATGGCCAGCCCAATCTTCAGACCTGAACCCTATTGAATACCTCTGGAATGTGATCAAGAGGAAGATGGATGGTCATAAGCCATCAAACAAAGCCAAGCTGCTTGAATTTTTGCGCCAGGAGTGGCATAAAGTCACCCAACATCAATGTGAAAGACTGGTGGAGAGCATGCCAAGACGCATGAAAGCTGTGCTTGAAAATCAGGGTTATTCCACCAAATATTGATTTCTGAACTCTTCCCAAGTTAAAACATTAGTATTGTGTTGTTTAAAAATGAATATGAACTTATTTTCTTTGCATTATTCGAGGTCTGACAACACTGCATCTTTTTTATTTTGACCAGTTGTCATTTTCTGCAAATAAATGCTCTAAATGACAATATTTTTATTTGGAATTTGGGAGAAATGTTGTCAGTAGTTTATAGAATAAAACAAAAATGTTCATTTTACCCAAACACATACCTATAAATAGTAAAACCAGACAAAACCTCTAACATGAAAAAAGCAAGTCTAACCATTTATCAAAATGAAATAAAACCAAAGTGCAGACTGACTGTTTCCATAAGAAAAACATATATCTAAAAAATATTAGCCTAGATAGGACTGCAAACTTTGCAACTTTAGATTCCTGCAAAAAACACATTCACCTGAACTTATTTATAACTTCATATCTGAATCATCTGGCATGCTGGCTTTCTAGGTAAACAGACAGGCCTGTAATTAATTCCTGGTCTTAGGAAGAAAACAGATGTTTTCTTCAGCTATGTAATTAGCATAATTAATGAATGTTAATCAATCCAAACAAATTATTTTTTAACACCCAAAATACATCACAGAGAAATCCCACTTGCTACTGACCTAATATGCTTCTAATAGGCAATTGATCAAAAGTAAATTAGACACTGTGCAGTGGTGAACTTTATAATACTTACAGTCCAAGAGTAGAACTGCAAACTAATACACAAGTTTTACAAGCAAAAGGTCTAATTAGTGTATTCTGGGAAAGTATCATAGAAATGGTAAAATATAAATTCTGAATTCAACTAGTTAGTCAGGAGAATTAAAGTATACATCATATGCAAGAAACAACAGAAAGCATTCAAACAGTTTAAGCATCTGTTGGTAAAAAAAAAAAGGTATATAACAGTACAATTAAGTGACTAAAGCAATTTGCAGTCAGCCATTAAACAAAAGATATATGGCCTAACCGTAATATCAGATATCAACTTCTTTCTGGTTACTGTTTTCATAACTGAATCAACATCAGGCTTTTTATACCTGTTCAAATTACAACAATGGAAATGAATGTACTAAATTTAGTGTAATATCTATGGGTTTAGTCTTAAACGTTTATTAAAGGAAAATTGACAAATCAGTATGTTCAACTGTCATTTGACTTCGGACATGTGTAAAATTTGGTTATTAGTTACCAGACACTTGTACTAAGGTGATATTATAGATATATAATATATATATACTATATATATATATATTATATATATAATATATAGATAATATATATATATATATATATTTTTTGTGACTGTAATATGTGAGTGGCACTGTATATTGTGGGAAAAAATATAAATAAAAAAAGTATTTCTTCCAAGTTTGCCTTTAGGGAAACAAAATTGAGACTGAATACCACTGAACAGTATCCCAATCCCATAATACACTGCTGTCAAGTTGACTGTTGGATGAATTCATCTAAGATACAGGGAAAAGGTAAAATCTTTGCAGCACTTTGTACTGATTTAATTTACACTACAACACTAGGATTCCACTTCTTTAACTATTAAATGGGCCTGAAATAGATTTTCCATTTTACGCCAAACCAAAAGGTAAAACATTAGACCTTAACAAAAGTGATATAAATGTATCAAAAAACAGATGAACAAACATTGGGGAAGATTTATTACCAGTATTTTAATAAATCCAAGAAAAATGAATTGATTTTGGTTAGAGATATAAGCGACAATTTATTGGGTAGGAAGATGCATTATTTTCCAATTGTTATCAACCTACAGTAAAACTGATTTGTGTCCTATTGCATTTTATGGAAAAAGGGAGAGCAACTTTCAATGATTTAGATTAAATGTATTAATCAAAACCAGCCACTGTGAACTATATATCTACAACTTAAGAAGATTTTTGACATCTAATTCTGTAGCAATATTTTGGCTCTGCACCTCTCTTTCCAAATCCAATTGGTGCTACAGTTGGGAGATTTCCGGTTTTAATTTTATGAGGCTTAAAGTAGCTTTTAACCACCCATGCGGCAAATACTGCAAGATTAGAAATATTTAGTGTTTTCTTACCCCTTAACGAGGATAATCCTTTAACAAAATGAAGTGACCTTTGTTGCTTAATAACACTGTTATATTTCACCAGTTAAATGAATGGTTCATAATTGCATAATGGTTTATGGTGATAATCAAAAAATTAAATTACATTAATACTGCATTTCTCAAATAAATATCTCATGCATGCCGTTTAGCACAAAAATGAAAAATCTTTACGGTCACTGTGCAACACCTTAATTGATTTTACAAGAAATTATATAGTTAGTAAATCACACAATAACACGTGAAATTAATAACCCTGGAATCAATACATTTCTTGTAAAGCATTAACACCACTAATAGAGGCATACATTTCTTACAATAATATAGTACATTTCTTTTTACCCTAAGATTTTTCTAACTTCATTACAAACCTTTTTGGTTCAGCTTACAGGGGTAAATATGAGGATTTTCACATCTTTTATAGGTTTACATTTGAATCAAAATGTTCATTATACACATATACTTAAAGCAGCAATGTGTTCATATATCACTGGAAGTTTGCTCATTGTCAAGCATTTACAGTGTCTCAGTTGTTTCAATTAAATGGGCAAAAAAGCAGAAAAGTTCATTTTGCTGGCCTAAAGACTGATTCCATACACAGGTTTTGTGAAACCAAAGCTTTTTTTAATTTTTGTCTCGTAAGCACTTTGCTAATGGTTACAAAAAAACAGCACTTGACAAACTAAATAGTTAAAATAAATGTTAACATGTATTTAACATTTACATAGATGCCAACTTCTGAAAGCAGAAAATGGTAGCAAGTGCCGAGCTAAGCAAGGCTAGCCCCTAGAAATTAAAAGGTTATTAGGTTATTGTGCTCTGGCAAGCCAATGACCTCATTTTTGCTGTTCAATCTATCATTTTGGTAATTGTAAACAGAGAGCATTTACAAATTGAACCCCTCCCCCAATAAAAATACTTAAATGCTGATTTTTTAAAAAAATGTCAATAATATTTATTCTGGACTTAAGTATTAGTAATGAAGAGTGTTTTAGGATCTTATAAGTGCTATCAAACCTGGATTGAAATATTCAACATCAAAACTTTAAAAAATATCAAAATAACAACACCTCAGGAAACATTTAACAATGTTTTTTTTGTTTTTTTAAATTTAAATTTGTACTACTCTGCAACTATCAAAACACAAAATGCTTTGTAGTATCTAATAATGAATTATTTAAAGTGAGTTAAACCTCAAAACCCATTTGCAGAAACACAGTAATGAGGAGTGTTTATTGTTGGTGTTTCTTTGTACCTATGTGAGGGGTACAGTCATGGCGGCCACCATGTTTCACAGAGAAGTCTGTCTGGCAGTATTCACATTAGACGTGAGAGTGAGACACTACTTCTTTTAATGAATGACCATTCTGTGGTAAATTCCTCTCAATCTTTAGATGGAGGAGAGTGACATTTTTTGTTTGATTTGTGATTCCTTATTTAATGACTGCTAAGTAAGGCTGGGATTTTGTCACAAGAATTTGTACTAAAAATCACGGCGCAGTCACAATAAATATGTTCAAAATCACAGAAGAAGGGGGAAATGAGTGAAGACACAGGAATTATTATTATTTTTTTTTTTAAAATACAATATACAGTACCTAGAAAAACACATAATTAGTCTGTCTATAGAAGTAGGACAAAAGTAATATATATTTTTTATTTATTTATGGTTTTCACAATATCAGGTTCAAGTTTTAATCATGTAAAAGAAATTATAAACAAAAATGTTTGTTCTACAGGACAGCAAACAAAAACTGTAGGTTTTACATACCTTTAAAAAACAACATTTCAAATTCAAAAAGTCTATCTATTTGTGTGCATCTGTTGCTTCTGCTGTGGTACAGGTTTGCAGCTATTGTACGTTTTGGATACAACATGTTGTACATTTGATGCCTCCCTGGTGCGCCATTCATCCCGAACTACATTTTTGTATACAGAAAATGATTATAGCAAGAGTTGGGAATCTCATTTCCATGTTTTTTCCCACAAGTGGTAAACGCTGCATTTAATTTCACTGACAATTTCGTAGTAAGCACGGTGCTCACACTGTGCAACACAGTTGTCTCCAAACAGTAGAATGGCCTCAAACACTTTTTTCTCAGCTATGCTGAGATACTTCGCTTGATTTGGGTCAAGTGTGAACGGCTACACTTCAAAGTAAGGTTACCGAGCTAGTTCAACATCATTAGCTAAACTGAAAAAAGGGGGGTGGGGGGGTTGTTGTTTTTTTTGGTTAAGGTGGAATTTCAAGTTGTGTTGGCAAAGTTAAATGTTCTCTATTAAAATCACAGAATTTGTGACAACTGTGACTTAATCCCATTTTATTGACAAGCAATCAAGTAAACATGCGACTGATAACAATAGCAAAGTGACATTTACACAGAAGTTTTTGAAGTAACCCTAAACTGGTTACTAAGCAACACGGTCAGAGCTTTTAGAATGTCAGTTAAAATGCCACAATAAACTGTCAGTGAAATACAGTATTATTTAAGAACCATTAATTCATTTAAAAAAAATCAAACAGGAAAACACACACATGATACTGAAATAATATTTCACGAAAGTTCAGGGAGTTTCCATCATTTATTTATTTAATGAAAATTATAGTATTATACCACTTTGCTGTAGCAGAACCTCCAAAATAGTAGCTGCTATGGAATCGTAGCAGTTGGCACCTCTGCATTTACCTGCCATTTACCATACAGACAACCCTTTTCAATTCAAAGTCCTTAATTACTTTATAATAATCCATTTAATCTTAATGTACCTGCCATGCACTTCCACTTGCTATGTATAGTAGGTATCACATGTGCAGTGTTCTTAAAGCACATGTAATAGAAAACATTTATCATCATTTAAATAAATTATACCAAGGTTAAACAAAGCGATTTTAAGGCAGTCTCTCACGTCATTTTATATAGAAAGTGAAATTGTCCCAACACTCTTCTTTCAGTGCAAAAAGCCAAAATGGGAAAAGTCTAATATATTATCAAATTGATTGTCTAATTGATCATTTATTTTTCAAATGGGGGGGGGGGGGTGGGTGGCACTTTCAGCAAGAAGGCCTTTTCAAAGCTACACCTTGCTTAAGTTGCATACCATAAGTAGCATGAAAATGAAGCTATCTGTTGTAATAGCGCCTATAAAACACCCGAGTGAAACTGCAGTAAGCCTAGAAAATAGGCTACAATTTCAGGCTATGCTCAGGCAAGCAGTGAAGCAAAATAAAATCAGGCAGAAATGGGATCAAGGGCAAGGGCTAGATAGCATTTACCTGAACCATGACCATTAAGGGCAGAGTTCATAGGCCAAGGTCTTTATGAGATCTTCACTCATTGGCTTTTGAAGAATAAATGCTGTTGGGGTGAAGGCTAACAGTTAAAGTTTAGTACACAGTAATTACGAACTCATTAAAACGCCCCTTTAAACACTGTAGTTTAAACACTACAGTCTTTCAGTCTATAAATGGGTGCATCTATGTATCTCCTGAAACATCAACGCAAAACAAAGATTGAAATCTAAAGGAAAAAAAAAAAAAAAGGCCATTTATAAACCTTACACATTTTGGAATTGATGAGAATACATGCTATTACAAAGGCAACAAAATCTGTAGTTCTAAACAGTTGGAGGAAAAAAAAAACTTGGACATTCATAACTTGTTCTCGATCATTATCTTTTTCCTGTGATTCTCAGTGGAGAGGCAAATTCTATTTTTGCTTGATTATCAATCTAAGTGCTTACATTTTCAATGAAAAGTGAAGTAAAATTGTAATCTACCTTTC
The DNA here is from genome assembly GCF_017654505.1 of Polyodon spathula. Classification (NCBI taxonomy): domain Eukaryota; kingdom Metazoa; phylum Chordata; class Actinopteri; order Acipenseriformes; family Polyodontidae; genus Polyodon; species Polyodon spathula. The sequence goes on from NC_054538.1 coordinate 42,995,092, forward strand.
CAGCAGATGGCTGCAGTGCATTTTTGTCCATCCTGGATGGCATCCCATGCAGGCGACCCAGTCTAGCTTGAAAACCTTTGAAAAAAACATAACAGAAAAGAGTAAGTAAATAAAATATAAATGGTAAAAAAAGGTATCTGAACAGCCCAAGGGATGTTACCAAGATAGTATATATTGCTTCACTATGATTAACTATGGGAATAGGGGGCAGGGAGGTTGAGCGTATAAAGACTAATTCATACTTTATTACACAGAAAACTATAAATTTAAACTTCAAGGTTTATATAACGTGAAACCCATAAATCTTGTTTGGGACCCTAAATGTGAAAACGCACTAGTCTAACAATAATCAAGGTAAAGAACACCTCTTTCCTACAAACTGGTGTGAACTCCTTACATTTTACTGGATTTAATAACTCTCTTAGAGGTATTACTGCAAAGACAAAAACATTAAAAAAAAAAAAAAAGCAGGAAAGAAGGATCAAAATTATTTAACTCTCACCAGACTTTTCAGTAACATGAGACTGACAGCCTAACACTTCACAGTTCAGCTTTAGGCCACTAGTGGCTAGCACTCAAGCAAACAAGTAAAAGCATTTAATAGCCTAACAGCACCAATGGGGAATTAGAGTGCAACTGACCTCTTTGGGCTGACTCTGACATAAGGGGGAAGGAGCCAGTTAGGATGCTCTTGAAGACCGGATTAGACAGCTCTTTCTCCAGCTCTGAGGAGTCCTCTTTTTCCCACCAGGGGATGACCCCAGCGATGCCGCAGGCCCCTCCAGACTCGCCCTCGAAGAACCAGTCACTCTGCTCATCGTCACCTGAGTGAATTTAATTAAACCCCAGAAGAAGCATTGTGAGGAAAAAAAGGAAAACTGCATTTTAAGCCAATCCCACTGTTCTTTTTTTTCAGAGCTGCTTTATCGTCTTTGCCAATAATTGAAACCAAACATAATTGTTAGTAAAACTCAACAGACCAGGGTTTATAAGGAGGCATTTCTTTCCCATACAGGCACGTATGAGTATGTAAAGTAATTACATTTACAACATACAAGCTCATTTGGAAAGCGTATGGGTTTCAAATATGTTTACCTGTTTGATATCTAATCTTGTGCGATTTGTACGATACTCTTTAGTTTTAGCTTTCGCCAACACTTTCATTAAACACCTTAATCAGTTTAAAAGTCTTTGTATGTCTTGTTGTCTTTAAAACATCTTAATTTTGTATACCTTTTTGTGACATACTGGGGGAAAAAAAAACATTAGATACAAGACTTAAGACATTTATTAATTGCTCGTGTGTATGCACAGACTAACCAATTACAAGAAAAAACTAAGATGAATAGCCTTATTTTAAAACCAGTATTAGTGAAACAGTATCTTTGTGATACATATACTGTTTTTAAAATACTATAATTAGCAGAAACATTTTTTTCAATTGTAATTAAAACATTTAGTAAATAATATTGTATTTTGTATTTATTTTTTACTTGGTTTAGGGTGTCAGGACAACACTTCCTTTCTTCTCCTAGTAAATTGTCTATTTTGTAAAACATTTTCGGTACTTGGAATTTTCATGAGAGGTAAAGGACAATGGCACTGACTATAGTCAAAGCTGTGTGAGCACATGTCAGCTCTGCCCTGAACACTCCCTGCCTCTCATTCTTGGGCCTCTCTTAAGCAGACCGATTACTTTAGACCACCAAACTCATTTCACTTATGGCCTGAGCCAGAGACAACTGGGCATGAAAGCCTGCTGTACTACCTACTTACAAAACCAGTAAGAACTTTAATACAGAGAAAGGATCAGCGTACTGGACTTACATATGTTTACATGCCGAGTTATCCAAAGAAAGGTGACAGCTGGATGACCACTACATCATACAGCTCTCTAAAGTGGACTTCAAGTAGTGTGCCAGGCAGGGTCAGAGGTATTATTATTATTATTATTATTTTAAATGCAGTCTGCATTGTTTTACAGGTATGACAGAATATAAAAAAAAAAAAAAAAACTTTGTCTTTGAGTCTCTATCCTCCCTGCAATTAGAACACATAGGATAGCTAGGTCTGGTCAAAAATAAAAAAAATAGACAATGTCACTTTCTGTTAAAGGTATGAGTATTTGCAAGAGTACTTGCCTATTCAACCGATCCAAGATAAGATAATAGAGAAACCTGCCTTTCTAGTCACACAATGCGAGAGGACTGATCCGACTTCAAACCTCTCACTCCACATGTAACCTTACGGTACTTATAATTAAGAGGGTACACTTGGGAATGTCATCTTTTCACAGCCTGAAAACAAAACCTTACCTTGAACAATCCTATCCTTTAGCAATTACCTAGAAAGTCCAAACTTTAAAATAATTTGCCTACTTGCTAAGCTTTTCTTCTATATATTCACATGATGTTTACCTCCCAATCAAACTGCATCTTAAAACCACTGACTGGTGTTAAATTGATGCAAGGGTTGAGGAAGTATTCTAACCTGTTCAATTGTAGGTTTTCCTTATTCTGTTTTAATGATCTAAAGAGTGTCAGATCTATCTACAACTACAGCAGCCTTTAACTATATATTATTCCTAATGATGTTTTCCCTATGGGTGATTAACTAGCCCCTTTATTAACACCACAAAGGCATTACAAACATAGTGAAAAAAAGGTTAATGAAAGTGCAAGTTTAATACATTAAGGGTGATGGTACTAAAACTTGTTCAATTAATTTAAAGAAGTGGTAAGACAAGTTTCATTACCTCTTATTTGTATTATTAACAATACAGCAGTAATAATTATTACAGTAACATCATTACTTTTCATTCGCATAGTTTTTCTGGGACATAAATGTATTTAAAATACAACAATACTAATAAAATGCTGCATCCTGGTACCTTTGCTGTTGGGTCACATGGTCTGCTTGCAGCTAGTTCACTGAAATGAGCTACAACACACAAAGTCATTAGATACCAGGGAGCAGCAGCAACTTTTCATCTACATCATGGTCTCCGTGACATTTGCGTATTTCAAATTGAAGGGCAAAATACAACCAAAGAATCAATTATTAGATAATCAGAAATAATAAAGATTTTAAAACCTTGGTTAGCACTTATTTAAAATAGACCACCCCTGCACCATTTTTCAACTGAAATTCTTCAATAATAGCCCAATACAGTATTTACTTTACTTTCTCATTGTACAGATGGCGGTACTGATTCTCATGGCTTTTCACTCAACAATAAGTGTTCCTCTGAAATAAAGACCAGTCTCCTGCAGGGAATCCAAAGGTGTTAAACTGAGAAAAACAGTACTTAGCAGTGGATAATGGTATATAATTAACTTAATTCTATGAGTTGTATGGAAATATAAATTGAAAACAATCACGAACAGATGTGACTAAATTAATTTGATTGAGTTCATTACGAAATGCTTTTGAAAAAGCTGATCTCAAATGAAAGGTGATGGTAAAATGAAAAACACAGAGGGGAAAGCATTATTTTTTTTATTTATCCAAGAAAAGTAAATTGCTTACCAGGATTCAGAATTTGATTCACACTAGTAATAGCAATTTGGTATAGTCAGACTGTGTAATAGGATGCAAAATACCATGTTTATCAGACACCATGTTATCAGAGCTTCTGATGTCATTTTATAAGGGTTGGGGCATCTTTAACTTCCCAGTGAGGCTGCAAGGAACTGTAGTAAGAACAGATTGTACTTTTGATTAATTATAAATAATAAAATGTACTTGCTGACCACATACATACCTAGTCTTTAAAATCGTACCTAAATGTGTCACATACAGTTTTAAAAAAATTATTTGCATATAAAAAAATATCAAATCTAAATATTCTACAGTATTTATAACCACACATTGCTGCAAGTACTTACTGTAAGCATAACTACTTGGATGTCGGGGAATGTAAACTGACTGGATTGCCATCATGGCTTTCTGCTATAGAAGGTGCCGTACTTACTCAAATTTAAGTCGCACCCCCAAATTTGAAGACTAATTGTACAAAAAGGATTGCCATGCACAAACGTAAATTGGTCCTGTAACTGAAAAACCCAGAATCAAGTCGGCCTCAAATTGAAGTTGCTCAAAAAAGTGTGGCTTAAATTTAAGTAAATATGGTAATTACGAAAGAATGCATTTAAGAAATCAATGAATAATATTCCACTGTAAAACTGCACATGAATGCGGGCACTGTAGCTTTAAATTACAGCAGCACTCACATTAGTGCCATAAAACAATACAGAACAGTAAAGACTTTTGTAATACAGACATATTACAGCTGAAATCTGAACGTCATTAACACTAAAATTGTGTTTTGCAAGTCATGCAACATGAAAAACACTTGAAAAACAACTGCATGTACACAGTATCAGAAAAAAAGTGATTCTCGTACCTTGTCTTCCTTCATCATTGGTATACAACCCACCATCACTACTGTTGCTGATGCTGCTAGTTTCACTGTAATAACAAAAAAACCAAAAAGATCAAAACAACAATTTATCTCTGAATTGTAAAATCATAAAGAAACAAGTCTGTTCTCAGGAAGTTAAGACCATGAAAAATCAGACAAACAAGATTTTAAAAAATGATTTGAGAATTGGGCTGCAACTATCCTTTCATTAACTACTGAGCATATTATTTTTGGCACATGAAACCGCGGGAATCTAATGGGACCCTGACAGTAAGCCAGATGTGACTGTAGAAAGGCGCTGACACAAATGATACATTTTATTATCTGCCTCCATCAAATGATTGCTGCTCCTTTCTTATGCTGTGTAATTCGGCTTGATCCCAGGAATGGTGCTGCTCTATAAAATAGGTAACATCTCAATCAAAAGGCGACTAAGCCTTTCTTCAAGGCATGAAACAGACGAACCTGAAGCTGTTATTACTTTGTTACCAAAGATCTAATATATATATATATATATATATATATATATATATATATATATATATATATATATATATGTATATATATATATGTGTGTGTGTATATATATATATATATAGATATATATCATGTTATACACACTTTTTTCTTCGTCTGTTGACCATAACTGAAATCTTTTTGTTACGCTGTGTGTACCTATGTACAGCAGATCTGTTCATTCGTACAATATAAAAAGATTGCTGGCAAAGTACTAGAAACCAGGAGGGTTTTTTGATTAATATAAAACTTGGAATAAGTTGAACAATGGTGAAAACCAAGCAGGTGATACATCTCCTGCTGTGACAATGAAGCCGCTAGCTCCAAATGCCCTTCTTCATGGGGCATGGGAGCAGCAGGTTTATCAGCCCTTTCATTAAAATTGTATATCTAATGGATTAGTGCTGTCTCTAAGCAATAAGGCACAGATAATGATAAAATATCCCAGATTAAATACTTTTACAATATTCAATTTATTACACTTCCCTTGGTGTAGCTAATAAAAGATATGATTTGCTGCACTGTGCAGGTTAACGCTTTAACCTTTTAAACTGTGCTATCTAGTGCTCAAAGACAATACACCAAGTTTAACTTGTAAGCTAAAGCATAAAAACTGTAACAATAAAAACTTTGTTGTTTTTCCTAAAAAGGAACTTATTCCAGATATAAATTCCTTATATATAGATAGATAGATAGACAGATAGATAGAGATATAATGCATAATCCCCACACACACAAACTAGAAACATAAAACATTTGGAAGTCAAGTGAATTACATTTCCATTAGGCTTTCACTTCTGAAAATAATAAAAAGCCCAGTGTGTAATCCATTCAATATATGATAACACTGCAATGTTTTCAATTAAGTATTCCCAGGTTTACAGCAATCAATTTCTAGAAGGGTTAACACTTGAAAAGCAGGTGCTAAACAGCAGCACATCTATATTTTGCATAGTTTTTTTCACAAACCACCCACACTCCCTACACGCTTTAGAACAATTATTTTGCTGGTCCCTAAACTTTATCTTAAGCCTGTCTGTCCAGAATGTTGCGTTCTAAATCAAAACAGAATTGGGTCACATGCTGAAGTGTAAACATGAACAGGCTCCTCATGCCCCGCAGGTGATATCTCATCTGTGTGGGGGGGGGGTGGAAATGATGACTATCTGTGTTGTCAAAATACTACTACTGAGGCAATTACCATTGTAGTCTGCTTGCTGCCTGGACTCGATGGATGGGACCAGCTGCCAACGGGTCAGCGTTTTCCCCATATTTCTAATGGCAAGCTCAGGTGTTCCAGCACTGTAAATTGGTCTGCCTGTGTCAGTGGTTATCTGTATTTCAGCCACCTCATGTCTTTGCATAACACATATGCTGAATATTTGACTTGGCCATGTTGTATACAAAAATTGTATACAAACACTGCTGATAAAAGCTTAGACCTAAACATTTAATGCAAGCTGCTCAAAACAAAGAATACTATTACTATAGTATACTAAAAATGCAGTTCAGATAATTTTTCATAATAAAAATAATTCACTATCATTTAAAAATCACTATCATTTGGAGTTTATTAAACAAACAAAGAAATATTTTTCTTGAACTGCACAAATTTTACAAAACTAAATCCATACTAATCAGTGCATATGTCCTTTGTAAATTTACATAAACTAAATAATAACAACAACAACGTTACAGTGTATGTTGAAGTACTATGAATAAAAGGGCAGGATTTTCAAAAAAACAGTCTTACTGTATCGAACTTGTGCAAGTGATTTTCAAATTAAATGAGTTAATTAAATCAATCTGTTAATGCCTTGAAATTGAGTGGATTGGGTTGTTAATGAGCGCATTTTTCTTTAAAAAACGTAATTGTCGCAGGTCACCTACATCACTCTGTCTCAACGACTAGATAAGGGGAACTCGTTACTCAAAATGCATGTTAACGAGATCAAGAAAAATGAATGTAGCATAATTTGCTGTTATGGAAACTATGAGCGTACTATTACCCACCAGCGAGCAGCAGCCAAATGGACATAAATAATAATGGAAATATCTATGTTGTGTATAATTTGTACACTTCATTTAGAATTGTGCATTTTGTCATGCAGAATGTACATTTATTTAGCACACCTCACATATAAAATACTGGTTTACGATTACCTGGCATATGGGTAAAAATCAGACGGCACAGATTTAAAATAAACAAATAAATAAATAAATAAATAATAAGTCATCATTAAGCCCCACTAGTCATTTACCCTCTTTCGGGGGGAAATTTTGCCACAGCTTACTATTTACAACTCTTTTAATGTGGATTTTGCAAACTTTTATTGGTTAAAAAAAATAATAATAACACTACAGTAAGCCATCTATGTATATTGGTTGGAATTTATTTTCTTATGTTGACATCTACTTTTGTATGTATTTTAGAATGTATGATTGCAGGCTATAAATAAATATGTTTGAAGTGCCATTTGTGATTGTAGTTGTTAGTTATTATACATGTATACCATGTATATAACACTTCATTGTATATGTATTAAGCTTTTAAAATTACAATCAAGCTCCCTAACCAAATATATAATTAATTGTTCGGTGAATTTCTGTAACCATGCCTCTACAATAAATAAACTCAGCATGATTAGAAGTAGCCACTGAACTCTTATAGTATTATAAGAACATGTTATATGCATACAAACCTGTGAAGGTGAACGTGTGCATTGTACATAATGAGGGGTGAGTCTGACAACATTAAACACGTCTAGGCAAAATCCATGTCCGTGATCTCGATCACATTCCTAGTGGATCTGTGTGTCCTTGTATGCCTGTTCTTCATTTTTGTGTGGATTAGACACAGGTGTTAAAAGCCAAGGATGCATTGCAAATCCGCAATCACCTAAGGAAACTTTATTGCACTATCCAACATGCCGTTTTCTATACCAAGATTTCAGTTGCATAATTCAAATAAAATCTAAAGTAAAGGTCAGCTGTCATATTGCACGTATGCAGAATTCAAATAGGCTACAGTTGTACTGATAGTTTCTTGGTAGTAACACTACACTTCCTGTAAATAACGGTATATCATTTTAGCAATACAAACATTCCGTAAGGTTACAAATGGTTAAAACAAGTGAATAAATCTCCTTTATAACAAAAAAGGTTCAAATATTTTCAAAACTACAAATATTGAATTATCTAGGTAGTCTGTAAGAAATTAACTCTGGTCCTGGTCCTTCACTCACTCACTCACTCTCTCTCTCTCTCTCTCTCTCTCTCTCTCAGAAATCACATTAGATGATTATTTAATAATGAAATAAGCATAACTGCTTCATTTACAACCTTTTGAAAATTCTGCCCAGAGTCTAGTTACATGAGTTGTAAGGGCGGTGTCCACAGTACAACAGGTACTGTATGGCAAGCCTATAGTACTGTACCACTAGACAGAACAGAGATTCTACTGTACATTAAGGCATATTCTGACTTGAATTTCTAAGAGGGCTAAGTCATATACAGGGCTCAAATTTATGAGCTATGGGTCGCCAGGGGCGACCAAAATTGGTCTCAGCGATCAAATATTAATTTGCATTCACCATTGAAGACTGTGGGAGTGAGCAGGTCAGATACAGGTCAGGTTAGTTATATTATTAGTTTTGCACATATTTTTTTTTTTTTTTTTTTTAAATATTATTTCAGTGCGTGTTCGTTGTGTCGATTTCAGCAGACCCTAACTTACTGTATTTAGTACTATGTCTTAAAATGTATTAGCGAAAGTAATATAAATTTCACATCTGGTAGCCAACGTGTTGTTGCTAATCGGGCTGTCTTTTCAGTTTTCAATGTGTTAATAAAGTTTATTCATACTCTGCCGTTGTATAATAAACTACTGAAATCAAGTTGCTCAATGTCAACATCCATTTGTTTTATTTTTCCAACTTGTCATTAAAACCACAGAGTAGCTGCTATTTCTGCTGATTGTAAACACATTTTTGTTTTGTTTCATATAGCACATTGACAGCATTCATAGGATGTGTACAAAAATGGAGATTTACTTTCACTTAACAGAAAAAGGTAAATTACACAAGCGAATTCATACTGTATTTACGTTTTTCCGGGCTGATTTGTAACGGTGATTAAAGCGTATATTCAGGCTGGCTTTACATTGGACTAAGGCACGCGTGTTGACAAAGGCGGCTGTCAAACAGTGACGTCACTATATGGTATTTTACATGGCAACCAAATTTCAAAAGTTAGGAGCCAGATGCCCATAAGGATTTTGCCCAACTTTGAGCCCTGATATACCTGTCCCTTTCTTCAAAGGCTATGCTTAGCTCTGTCTAGGCAGTAAGAAATATAAAAATGTTATCCTCTGTACTTAAACTAAGGGGATGTGTGTATATCTTTTATATCATCTCTCTCTCTCTCTCTCTCTCTCTCTCTCTCTCTCTCTCTGATAGTATATATATATATATATATATATATATATATATATATGTACACACATGTATACGTGTGCACATCACATTAGCTTTCCAATCAATGGGTTTACTTTTAAATATTGAAGATCTTTAAAGAGTTTGTAAAATCCTCAAATTTAATTTTAATTTTTTTTTAAATTTTTATTATTGAAAATTTGTCAATGAAATAAACTAACCCAAACATTTGCCATTTCCATTGGGGTATGTAAACTTTTGACTACAAATATATATATATATATATATATATATATATATATATATATATATATATATATATATATATATATATATATATATATATATATATATATATATATATATATATATATATATATATGGTCAGCACAGGAATGTTTTCATATGACAAATCCAACTAAGCTAAAAGAGAGAAAGAAAGAAAGCACTTCAATCTTATCCACCTGTCACTCATATTCTCATCTGAGTCCTTGCGTTCCTCGTACTCCATTTTGTCTTTATTTGTTTGACTCAATTCCTCAGTTTCCACCACCACCCCCTCGTCTAGGACCTCTGCCCCTTGCCTTGTTGAAGTCAGCTTTCTCTTTTTGACTTTGCTCTTGGTGATCTCCTGCTGTGGCTTGCATTCAGAGTTCATTATTTGGTCTCTGCTGCTGCCCTGTTGCTGGGTCAGTGCCAGAGCACCAGTGACCTCTGTTGGCAGATCAATTGCCATGCGTTTCACCTTCCTCCTCCTGCGAAGAGATCTACTGTTTTCGGAAGCCAAGTCCTCGTGCCACAGGGGTCTCTTGCCTCTGACAGCGGTCAGGGCTGAGGAGGGCCGCCGCTTGGCAACCAAAAGTTGCTCATCCGAGTCGCTGTTGTCTTTGTAATTGCTGCTGTGGTTGTCTCTGTAGTCCTTGTTTTGCTCTTCCAGACTGGACTCTGAGCCCTCACTCAGGTAGTGGCAGGGCTCCCAGGGATGGTGAGCATTGTCTGACCGTCTCTTTCTTCCCCTCCGCTTCCTGGCCTGCCGTTTCAGGAGGCACCCCATCGTGACGGAATGGTCTTCAATATCCACATAGCCTCCACGGGCCTGTTCCGAGCTTTCTTCCAGGGCCGAGACTAGATCATGAACCAGCTCCTCCATAGTTTTACTGAACTGCCTGATTAAATGAAAAAGAAAATTTAAGTCTACTGCATTTAACCTAGTATGTACCTAGTAGGTATGTAGGTTCTACAGCAAGTTATTTACTCCCTTTTTTTATCAAGATTTACAGTTCTACTTTTGCAAGTTTAGTATTTGTCAAAACGGTAATATTTTCTCAATATTGCCCTATTGTAGGAACTAGACTGAGAACCTTTTGACAGAAAGTTTGACATATCATATCACTAGCCAAAATATATGTACAAGTCTGGTAACACCTAAACTAGCTTCATATGCAATTGAACAGCCAGCTGGAAAACAGCTTTGTAGTAACAGTGAATTATTATTTTATTATTTTAGTAATGTTTGAATGTTAACTGTAGTAGTTATACTGTCAATTCTAAATCCTCAATCTACTTTTGCAAGTTGTCCTGTTAGTGCAGTTAAAGCTCACATGTTTAACTGTTCTCTATTAATTGTTATTCAGGTTAACTTTTAAAACCTTCCAAAGGTTGATATACAGCAATTGATCTGAACAGTGACAGACCTAAATACTGATGTTCAAGTAGTACCCTTCTTGATGTTTTACATACAGTATGGAACAAAACTATGGACCTATCTACAGCAGTACATCAAGTAACCAGTTCCTAAAAAGACACTCAGCAACCCAGGACAAAATTAGGTAGAAATAAGAAGAGCAACAACCAATACAAGGTTTTAAGAAAAGATTTCTAGGGAAGCAGTCCAAAGATCAATCTTATTGATGCTTGATGTAGGCCTACATGTTGTTTGTCGCTGAATCTCTTGGACTATTTGTTGTATTTTCTTGAAACATGTACAGTATTACAATCCCCAATTGGGCATTTGTTGACCTTAGCTTTGAAACCAGCAGCTGGTCATACTATAATGGGTTAATGGTAAGACATCATAATAGCAACAGAGAAGAACAGACAGATGGACAGTCTGTTCAGAGGGCTATTATTCTATTCAAACAAAATGCAGCCTCAAAAAAGTGGAGCACAGCCTAACTTCCAAAATCTGCCCTAAACAAAGTGCTGTCACCAGCTTTTGTTTCAGTTACATTGTATAAATGAACACTACAGTGCTAGGCTTTATTGCATTAAACATATTTAAAAAAAAATGCATTCTGAAAACCAACAGCAGCAAACTAATTATTATTTAATGCAAGCAGGGGCATTTAAAATGCCTACATTGGATACAATGACATCCCATATGTATGCCAATTTACAGCAGATTCCCTTTGTTAACTTTTTAATATAGCCTTTGCTAAAGTGCCTTGGTTGGCGTTCAGACTGCTCAGTTGTACAGTAGTTGCCAGCCTCAGACTGGATCAGCCAAAGTATATTTTTGTTAGTAAACACATGGCACCTTCAGAGTACCTACCGATGATCATGTTTCCTTTTTGATGGAAACCAGCTGTAGGTCTGTTACATGTGAGTGATATTAACCATAGTGTGATAATAACCAGTGATATGATCAGCATGGGGACGGGGGACGGGGGGACGGGAGGGCGGACAACATTAACAGCAGTAGTATTAAATGTGCTTGACTGTCGTCTTTGACCGAGATCAGGATAGTTATTCATATAAAACAAAAAACTCCATTATATTGAGAAGATGTAATTACATCGAAAGGAATATTCATACAAAACAAAGAAAAAAGATCAATATATAGGCCTGTAAACAGATAAATAAAAATATTAACTGATAGTGATTAAAGCAGCATGACTGATGTTGCTGTCATCCACGCAGAACATATCTCCACCTATAACCTTGGCTTAAACATTATGTTATGTGCCTCTCGTACATGCAGATGTATGTCAAAGCTTTACCCTAAACCCAAAAAACAAACATTCTGTGTGTTTAAGTTGACAACTGCTTTTCATCAAAGGACTCAGATTGACATCAGTGTTTCGAAAGAGTATTTAGAAATAACTGACATATGCTACTAATGGAAAAATAAGTACTGTGCCTTTTACTGTGTGTGTGCATCTGGATGGTACAAAGAGTGAAAGAAATATATACATATACATTTATTGACAGAATTGTCAAGATTTCTAGAGTATCTTTTTACACTTGTAGAGTACATAACAGAACCTCTTATTACACTAACTTTTGTGAGCAGTACAGACAACTAAGTTAAAAGATGCATATAAAATCACCAGAAAAAAGTCAACAAAAACTTATTCATATCATAATCAACTTATTAAAATCAACAAAAACACTTCATTCATAGACATATAACAGGAACAATGCCATCAACAATGGAAATTAACTGAGATTACCAACAGTTTGGTGTCTTAAAAAAAAATGACTAATCTTTAATACTAATTCCCTGTATCTACAAGTGTACTAATTCATACATGGAGAGTTTAAAGGAACCAAGGTTTTAAAATGTCAAATTTCTTGCCTACCTAATGTCTTTGTTAAAAATACAGGCCCTTCTCTTATTGTGGTGAGATTATTTAGTACAGATAGTGCTGAATACTGGTACCTTAGCTGTAGGTGACATTTCTGACCTAGCTAGACCACAGGGGTGAATTTGAACTAAAACACCAGAAGTTAATAGGTAGTTGGAAGCTGCAGCAACTTTTCACAGCACTCTTACATCTGCATATTTAAAGTATAAAAATTACAGGAAATTAACGTTCTACAAAAGTGTTCTGTTACTAAGATTAATAGGAAATACGACCAAATAGGCCTACTGTACAGTAAATCATGATGTGGTGTGCTCCAGATCACTTTACATTATCAGTGTCCTTTATAATTTGCAGTGAACATTCTTTCCAGTTTGTTGAATTATAGCTTTCGAGCATCTTACATTACAAACAGAACCAGCTTAATTTTTTGGGAGACTACAAATACAGTAAGCATTAAATATGAATGTAAACAATATAATGGAGCCCTGGAGATCAATATTTTTATTCAAAAATTACAATACTTGTACTCCAAAAGCATTAAATCATTTAACATGATGGATCTCCAAGCCCAGTTGTCTACATAGACAGGTATCTGACTTTTGAATGCAAAAGCTGTTTAAAAATGATATCCTAAAATACAAGCTACAGTAGTTATTTCCAGACGGTACTACACTTCTCAGTTAGACTGAAGAATTGTAATTATACAGATTACTAGTGTAAACAAATGTATCATGCCTAGAGAATTTAGACAAACAGGAGTGCTATATTTTGCATATGCGCACATTTTTGTTTTATGTTTTGGTACATGCAGTGTACAGTATATTAACTGTAAACACAGATGTTTGATGACCGGTTGATTGCGGACAGTTCCGGCATTTTAGATTTGACTTTGAAATCATTTAATTCAAAACACATAAGTATTTAGTACCCAATGCGCACAACAAGTGTTTTTTTTTTTGTTTGTTTGTTTGTTTTTTTGTTTGTTTTTTAAATAAACGATTCAGTGTCATGTGCATCATGTTGTCAAGGTATATAATGGCAGCCCTAAAAAAAAAATAATAATAATAAAGCTGAAAATGAAGTTCTGAAAGGTCAAGTACACCAGACAGCACAGCACTTTCTTTCCTTAGTGTTTTCGGCCTTCCCTCAACTAATGCTTACAACTTTTGTTGTAGATTGAACCTTAATGAATACTGCAATTCCAGCGGAAACATGTGAGTTCGCGGTCATTACTGTAGAGACCAAATAAGATATTAAGGAGAGCAGCAGACTTACAGCGGGTTAGTTCTAAGAATACTTATTAGTTAGTTCTAACAACCATTTGTACGCTGCTTTTTAGGTATCTGTTCATTATACACATACATAATAACATTCTGCGCAAACATTTTAATTCTGACATTGCAACACATTGTGAGAATATCGTATCTGCTTTATTCACACTCTTATTAGTGCTGCATATACTGATTATTTCTTAAGCAACCATATCTTTAAGAAGAAAAATGAACGTCTTTTTTACTGCAACACATCATACACTCGACTAAAATATACCATGATTTGCTCTATCTTTGTTTTAGTTTAACTTAATTTTCTAATAATACAGTGGCTACTGTCCTGACAATAAAACAGTAAACTATCATCATTTAGCAATGCCTTTTCAGATGGTAAAAAAAAAACAAAAAAACAACAGTAACAAGAACGGATGTATTGAGTCAATGTCATCCCCTCTGACAATGCCGAGTAGTTACTCAAACACGAACGGCAAATATGTGGCTAAAACCGTGATCCTGAAGTATGGATGTCAGATTTAGACACGTATAGTGCTGTGCCACTGTTCTGTGTTATGTTTACACGGTGCGAGTCATGAACAAGTCTGCAGGTGTTTGCTATACGTTTCATGTAAAGAAAATATGAAACGTTTCTGAAGGTTTACAGACACCATCGCAGGTAACAGTATAATCTTTCTTTTAGCTACCTCAATTTCCTATTCTCTAAATTTGCAACTTACCAACTGTCTCCCGTTTTACAGACGTTATTTGCTGTACCGGACATTAAAGCTCAAATAAAACATTTACTTACAAATAGAAACAAACATGAAGCACTCATGGGAGCCACCATGATGATTCAAAAATGCTCACTGTGAACGAACTAAGCAACCGGAAGTAGGAACGCAACTTAAAAATGAAAATATATTTTGAAATGCTACTTATGCACCATAATTTTTAAATATGCACACGTTTCTGTTGTATAAGTATTATTTATAATTTGATTGTACTTTGTTTCTATGTAGTTTCTTTTGCACGTGTAATTTTATTGTTTCCTCGCTTCCCCCCTACTTGTTTTTGTAGTTTGGTCACGTCTCCATAGTAATACGTATAAACATCAGAAACATGGCCACAATGGTGACGCTACAGAGGTAGATAGATGAAATTAAAGAATGTTTTAATAGAAACAGGTAATTTATCAAATTACATATCCCAAATTGTATTTACATTTTTAAGATATCAGGCTAAGAAATAGAGATTAGGAGAATAGTTCACAGAAAACCAGTCAGGGTTCTACATAAGCTAATTTATTTGTTTGCAGTTTAAACTTACAGTTTCTTCTGTAGTAACCGTGTATGCATTCACAATTACATAGTTTAATCTATTAGTGTATTAGTCAGAAAATGTGTTATTTATTTATGTTTTATTACAACGAGTTTATCAATAACCGTGCATTTTGTAAACATTTTTGTTATAAACGTGTATATTATAAAAGTATATTGATTTGTGGGGTAAGACAGTTACAGAGACTTTAAAATTAGTCTGGTGGCCAAGTCAGTAATAACAGGGTCAGTGGTAAATTATGCCAGATCTGACATGTTTGCTTCCTTGTTTAATAGATTAATCAGAGCAAAGGAACAATCGATTAATACATAAACAAATTATATCAGATATGAAATACAATTGTAGTAGTCTACAAAGTCGGTGTTAACCGGCATAAAGTACAATCTCTGTTTCATGTAAAAAAAATATTTTGAAACATTATTTTTCAAATAATTAGTGACTGATCAATATAGCAATTGGTCACACTTACGCAGTACATGAGAGCGTGCAGATGTGGTGCATCATTAATTTTGAGCAAGTTGAATGAGGCACAGCGAATTAAAGGAAGAAGGCCCGTTATCTAATGAAAAGAACATTCTTTAGCACAAACTGAGTGTCAAAATCTGGCGTTAGAACAGTATATGGAGACCAATTTTCCAAATATTTAGAGCTGCTTGACCGTCCAATGAAACTTGCTTCGGAACTTCTTTAGCATAAGTTATAAGGTGGAAGTATGCGGAGGGACCCTGGCTATTTGTATGTCACATTTACATAGAGATCTTGTCAGAAATACCATGGAATGCAAGTACTGTACTTCTGGAAAGTTGTGTGCTTTATTGATCTGTATACAATCGTAATTATATAGGCTACACTACGGAATAATCATTCATCCTTTCACATTACAAAAATACACACACACACACACACACACACACACACACACACACACACACACACACACACACATATATATATATATATATATATATATATATATATATATATATATATATATATATATATATATATATATATATATAATTGGAACATTTTAATTCTACTGCTACTGATCAAATACTGTATTTTTAATCTAGATATTCTTCAGTACCATAGCAACGTTGTTCTTGGGATTTCTAGACTACACTACACCTTTCCCCTTTATTTGAACTGCAATTTGTTTGCTTTACTCTAATACAGCCGATTATGTTTTCCAGAATTACATGAGCACTGCAAGTAGTTTTCAGGTCACAATGTTATACTTGATGCTATTGTTGAGAGTTCTTGCGAAATATCTTTCCAATGCTTATTAAACTGTGTAACGTTTAAATGTGTAGTTTCTGCAGTAATTGGAACAGTGGACAAATGTATCTTTCTTGCAGGTAGAAGATAGGAGACCAGCTAGTAATAAGCTAGGCATATTGCTAGTAAGAGAGACAGTTGTTTTAAAACTTTGATTTACAGTCATTTAAAAAAAGGACCTTGTTGTAGCACACTGTATGTATAGTCCCAGCTCATTTTCCATAGTGACTAAACTAGCTTCCACAAGCTTCTACTGTAAGTTAATTTAGATTATTTTACTTAATTGATAAGTAAAATGGGTTTGGTGGTCTCAACTCCCAGTTCACATGCTCTAGCCTGGGTGGCAGGGGTGTTAAGGTATGTTTTGAGAGCGCTTGCAGAGCTATGATAGACTATGATTAATAGTTGACAATGTATCTGTCCCTCACACCTCACAAAGTGAAATAGTATTCATATCAGTAGAACTGCAGCAGGAGCTTAACTGACTGGCTTCTGGATAGATGACAGTGTAAACAAACTGGAATGTAAAAAAAGGTTCTCACATCTGGGTGAAGAGAAACAGACAGCATATAATACTCCAAATAATTCTATTTTAGAAGAAAACTTGAAATGATTGTGGGACATCTGCCACTTTAAAGAAGGTATTACTCCAGCTCATCCCTCATGAAAAGCAGATTTAAAAAAAAAAGCTTAGAGATGCAAAATCCAGGACAAAAGCTAATGCAAAGCGAAGCGGTGCTTATCAAGTGCTTTTAAATGTAATATTGTGCATGTGACCTAAATGATTACACAATGGGACATATTTACCATTTTCACAAACAAAAATTACTGCAGAGTCCCATCTGTATATCACAGGGAAAATGTATAGAACTAAAAAGAGTGTGTTATGCAAGGGTTAGATAAAATTTAGAAATCCCTCATATAACATTGTAAATAAGCTAGCCAGCCAGGGATACATCACCATTTCACTAATTCCTTCAAAAACGTTGCGGTAGAAAGTCTTTTCTCCAGCTTGGTCCTCAGCCGTCATTTTCAAGACACTTTATTGTGAAACATCAATAGTTTCTAGCTGTCTATTACCATAACATCTCTATCAAAGTCTTTCCCAGTGTGGTTGGGGAAAAAAAAAAAAAAAAAAAAGAAAAAACTTGCAAAAGAGAGAAGATTTTCTGTTACAGAATACATGTCAGGGAAATCTGTTTGCATAACAAATGAGTGAGGCATTTGTGGGACTTCCCATTTGCACATAAGAATGCTGCTCTTACAGGTGTTTCTCATTTATTTTTTCATACCACATTTTTTACTCATTTTTTCAGTCAAAAACGATGTAATATTTTTGAAACCATTATAGACTTTAATAACAGTTTACAAAGGTTTTAATTATATCAGACTTTTTTTGTGCATAAAACAACTTTTTTTCATAACTAAACAATTAACAAGGTATATACCTGTACATTTAAATGAAGTACAAACAGTAATGTATTTAATTATTTCAGGATTGCTGAGGAAAATGGAAGAAAAGAACAGAAGGCAGTTCTTCTGATTTATCGCTGGTTTAGAGGATGCAGAGTCCAGGCATATCTCAGGCAATGCTTTGTTTTATGGAAGCACCAAAAACAAATGTCTTTATATTTTGTACATTTCAGTGCTCATGTAAAGTCACAGTTTTTTAAAGCCATTCACTTCTTTCTGCCTCAGTCTAATCACCTCTACTTGTGTACAACAGTCACAACCATATGTGAACAATATACTATGGAATCTCAGTTAGAATGCAGTCCTTACTTATTGCACCCTAAGGCTGATTCTTCTGATACAGTATATAAAATGCACCAATTCCAAATTCTTGCTTCTTTCTAGTTACCTTTTGTTGTATTTTTTCTACCAATTATTAAATTATTCAGTAATCCAATAAACCACCCAGAGGCTGTAACTCTAAATTGACCATTTTGTGAAAATGTAATATACTGTAATTTATGCAAATCCTAAACAACATACTGTGTAGTAAGCGACATGTGTAGTACATGATGGTTATGAAAAAAAAAGAACAAACTACAATACATTTGTATAGCATGTCACACATATGACTGCCAAAGTCAGACCATTTAAATAACAGTATACACATAATAATACAAAAATAGCAACTTTAAAGTTACATTAAAATCCACTAAGATAAGAAAGCTATTATATAAAAGTGCATTTTTTGTCTTGACTTGAAAACTGTAATGGTCCCAGCTTCCCTGACAAACAAATGCATTCCATAATTCCTTAATTTAGGAGCTCTACAAGACATTTCAGTCCAAAAAATATGCCTTTCAAAGCATAATACAACACGTTGCCTGTAGTTAAGATGACTAATGCACAAAGAGATGTATTTTACTCAGCACACATGCTAGTAGATTAAATACTGTTGTGTACCCTTATTTTACTATGGTACATCTGCACAGAAATCTTGACGTTTTCCCATGCTTTTCTTTTGGTTATACTATGCATTTACAATGGTTTGCTATGATTGTAAACATTCTTTACCAGACCCCTCTGGTATTTACAATAACTACCTGGAGCACACCATGTAGAGTAGCAACCTTTAAAAGATCTTCAAGAGAAGAAATGTGGAACCACAAAACGTATGTTCTCAGTGACTAAAACATGCAGTAGGTTGTCAATTAATTCAGGACTAAATGTTCCTGGGACTAAATGCTCCTAGAACATCCACACTTTCTATCTGGTGCATAGAGACTAATATTGCCCCACTGTGGGGCTTATTTGCAGTTTTGCAATCAGATATGACTTTAAGTTTAGTATTAAATTTAAGGTTTGGGGTAAAATTGTGATTTATATTGAGGATCGGGTTTATATGTAGATGCTCCTGGAGGTGGGGATGTTCATGGAATATTTCACTATGAGTGACTATAACCTTTTCTCCTGCATTGCTGAATGGTACACAAAGGCCGGGTTTCCATGCAGCTTAGAAAGTCATCACTCTGGCCCTGAATATCAAAGGTTTTTTGACTTTCAGGGAGGGCTTTTGTGGTGGGATTTTAACTTTCAGACTGTTTTTGATGTTCTGTGTAAAGATAAAAAATGTCCAGGAAGGATGAGCAATGGGAGACCCTGTTGTGACAGCCGCCAGGACCCGGGCTATACAGACAAGGCTCATTTGCATGAGAAGCAGAGTGGTGCATGCTGGGGGACACTGTTGTGATTGTTTGGCACCGCTATGCTAAACCGGGACACTTTATTTTATGTACAAAGTTGTTTTAACCCTTTGCTGCCTATGCAGAATGACCGCATAAGATCATGAATATGAACACTTTGTGTTTAACACTTCTAGTTGTGGAACCTTAAATCAGAAATTAAATGCCAGTACATCTACAGAAAGGCATTAAGTAGATCTTTCCAGTGACATCATTTATTTTGTTGTCTGGTCTTTTATATTTTTTTCATGTGAGCTACACCTCCCAAAAAATTATTGAAAAATGTAAAATAATAAAAAATATTTTTAAAAACTGCCAATTTCAGCCGCTTTCCAAGCTGTATATCAAAAAAATTTCTAAGGATTTCAAATCTGAAATCAGAATTGAAATATCTTGTACAGTTACAGAGCTACACAAGGTTTTAAGATGCATGGTATTTTACAAAAAAATCAACCTCCAAAATGGCATTGGCTACAGCTAAGTAACACATACACAAAGAAAGTAAAAGTAAACCAATAATAAGCTAAATAGTGTCTGTACTTTACAAACATGCACAAAGTAAAAGTAAATTAATAATAAAATACATAGCTAAGTAATAATAATAACTACAGCTAAATAATGTATCTGTCCTTTACACACACACAAAGTAAAAGTAAACTAATAACAAAATACATAGTTTATATTATAATTATTATTATTATTATTATTATTATTATTATTATTATTATTATTATGAATAATAGTCAATCTCATGAGGAGAAACAAGTTCAAAAAAGGGAAAAAAATTAAATAACAACGTATATAAATAAAACTAACTATAAGAAAAAAAATAATAATTTGATGCTGTTACACTAGTTACTCGTCTTATAAAAGTTAGCCCTGTTCAGCAAGCACACACGACACAGCAGGAAAAAAACAAAACACTGCAGATTCAAAAAAAAAAAAAAAAAAACGAATATAAAGTTTAAAATGAAACTTAAAAAAGTCTAATTATTTCAAATACTTACTGTTTATATGATGTGTTGATTAGCACTCTTGGAATTGTAGAACAGATCTTTGAATCCGCTGGGAACTCTTAATGGCACCGGCAGAGACTCGTCTTTGAGCAACCAAAATGTTGGTTTCCCAACATACAGGGTGGTATGGTAAACCAATGGGAATATGGTTACCATACTATTGTATTGTCTATGAACCCACACTCAAACCCCCCCCCCCCCCCCCCCCCCCAAAAAAACAAGATTTGCTGGTTGGATAGCTAACCATGGATAGCTAACATACGACATGTTTTGTCATCAATCAAATACGATCGATTTTAAAGCATGTCGGCAGCAAGGGGTTAATGCCTGTTTTTGAATCTGTGTCTGTGTGTTCCCCTGTGTGTCTCTCCGGCTTTTCTGTCCTTTTAAGGATTGTTTAGAATTGCCATTAAAGAGCTTCTAAATTGAGATCCATTTCCAGTCTCTTCAACTTGAACCACGCAGAAATGCTACATTGGTGTCAGAGTGTGGGGATGAATGAAGACAATGCCTCTCCGGAAGAAGCAAGGGCCAGAAGCGGCGAAGAACCCTTGGAAGGGACCTCGACGCTTCCCTGGGATGGGAAGTTGGCAGGCGGGCAACCGCTGACCATGGGATGGAAGATGCACTGCCTGGGACCCAGAGCGGCAAAGGCGGCAGGAACCCAATGCCACCACCCTCCCCCAGGGCTGAGCAGCCTGAGTGTGCTGTGTACGCCGGAGGGGCAAGTGGTGCCCCAGCCTGACTCTTGCCTGAGCTCCAGCAGCAGGTGGCGGGTGCCTTTTTCGATACTCCGGCCCAGCGGCAGTCAACACCCCAGCCTATGTGACCAAGTTCCAAGTGGTCGCCCAGGTGAATAGGTGGACAGCCACATGGTGGCAATCCTGGAAGCTTTGCGTGACCTGCCCCATGGGAAGGAGATAGAGTTCCGGCGCTGTGCACTGTACTGCAGCGCCAGTTCGGAAAGGGGCCCCAGGAGTTGGAATTGCGTAACCAGCTGGACGCTCGGAAGCGAGAAGCCAGCGAGAAGCTAGAAGGCGAGCAGATGAAGGCAGTCATCATGGAGGCCAGGGCCCGTCACCACAGTGGAACCAAGACAGTCAGGGCCGGAGACCTTACCGGATCAGACGAGAATGGCAGGGAGCAAGAAGAAGACCTGCACCTCCCAGGCCGTGGACTCACCTCCTCCTTGCAAACCACCAGCCTGCCGCCAGTGTCGCCGCCCCTTGTCCGTCCCATCCTTGCTATGGAAAGCCTCAGGCCTGCCGGGTCATCGGGAAATGACAACGTGTTGGTCTAAAGGAGGAATGGCTGACCCACATTCCCGCACCCTCCGCTCCAGCTTCCCTTGAGTTTATAGGACGCCTTGGTCAGAGGAGGAGCCTGTATACCCAGGGTCCCCCATCAGCCTCATCCGCCCTGGCACACTCCCCAGCAACAGGGGGAGGGGGGCGACCTTTAGGCCTGGCGCGCCACCACGGCCTGTATAAAGACGGTGACCGGTCAAGTTGCCCCCATCCATGGCAAATAAGTACTGCAAGTCAGATTCACCACCTGAGGTACGCCAAATCTAAGCACAGCACCGTTGGCACCGCCACACCATCGCCAAACCAGCAAGCAATCTCTCACAACAACAGCACCGTCTCCAGACCAGATGGCCGCAGCCAGGATCATCAAGCCCTTGGGCAGCCCCCACCCCGCTGGTGAAGAAGAAGGACGGAACTTGCCGGTTTTGCGTTGACTACTGTTGCCTCAACGCAGCCACCCGCAAGGACTCCTACCCACTCCCCCGGATAAACGAGGCCCTGGACTGCATCGCCGGGTCCTCGTGGTTCAGCTCTCGGAACTTCTGTGTGGGTATTGGCAAGTTTGAACTGGACCCTGCAGCTCACCCGAAGACAGCCTTTGTACACGGGCTGTGGCAGTTCACCATCATGCTATTTGAACTGTGCAATGCCCCTACCACTTTCAAGCACCTGATGGAGAGGGTCCTGGCGGGTGTGCCCCGGAGCGCCTGTGTGGTCTACCTAGACGACTTCATGGTGCATGCTCTCACTTTCCAACAAGCCATGAATAACCTTTGGACTTCTCCATGGTACGACAAGCACAGCTCAAACTTCATCCGGGCAAGTGTCACCTGCTGCAGTGAGAGACCACCTTCCTGGGGCACGTCGTTGGGTCTGATGGAATTGCTACTAATCCAGACAAGATGAAGACGGTGCTGGAGTGGTTTTTATAGGTATGAAACAGTTTAATTTGTTTTACAACTTTGTTCTTTAAAACATATGTTTTCTTTGAAGTATAAAAACAAGAAATGATTAATAGAATATATGAGACCAGTGATAAGGCATAGTGCTAATAAGAGATGTAAAGCTTTAATTTATACTCATTTAACATTTAAAAAGGGTCTTGTTGTAACACACTAGGTATAGTCCCAGCTAATTTTCTACAGTCACCAAACTAGCTTTCACAGCAGTATGTTAATTTTGATTATTTTATTTCATTGATTAATGTGTAAAGTGGCTAATTACTGTAGGTATAATTTGAGCCCCTTAAGTGCCCATATTACAGGCAACAGAATTGATTTTCTGTCTTTACGAATGTTTTTTTTTTTTTTGTGTGTGTGTGTTTTTTTTGTAAAACAACATTCACCCTATATCCCCAGTTTCATTCATTGACAGCAAGAACAGTTGCCAAACAAATCACATTACCTGTAATTAATAATTAAACCAAAGAAAGGAGCTACTTTAGATTGGGATATTTTAATAAAAATGCACAATATTGCTCTATTAAGACATATTTGTTTTCATACTATTCCCATTTTAAATAAGAATAGGTTGAGGGAAAAAAATTGAAAACCTTTAACACATCAATCATAAATTAGACAAATGTTCCGGCAGGTGCCATTATAACACTGATCGCCCTGTGAGTCATGTTCATCAAGGCATAGAGTGACAATGCTGTAGACCTGTGACCTTTCTTCTGAAGGTCAGGCATGACATGTGTGATGTCAGTTCAGCTTCATGGTTTACGAACTGTCTTTTTATTAACTTCTCATTTTTTTAATCATCATTTAAGTCTAGGTATTTGAAGCACATTTTTTGAAGGGAGCCGTTAACCATATATGAAGATAATACCTCAATGTGTAATGTATATCATGCAGATACTTAAAATGTCTCATGACTTCCATATCGTTAGTGTCGCTGTTTAATAGATAATGATAAGGGATGGGTCACCATAGCCTGACTAGAATCAGTGATTGAGCCTATTTTAGAAAACCCTATTTGTATCAAATAATTACAAATTAGTTATAATAATGTAGTATATATGGATAAATGTATTGCAAAAAAAAATTGTGACACAAACCTAGGAAAATGGGGTTAAGTTTTTACACTACAGCAATCTCAACTGATACATGTTCTTCCTAGGCACTGCAGCAAAGACAGGAAAAGTGTGGCGTCTCCCCCGGTACCCACATGTGTAATAGTTGGCTTTAAATAAGTGATTTGTATGTACATACTTCATGTAACATGAAAAATTTAAAATAAGTCCCACCTTTTTCTCATGCTATTTTGGTAGTACCATTTGGGTAATTTGGGTTTCCATGTATAATTATTATTTTTTTTTTTTTAGGGAGAGAAATTATTCTTCCAAATGCAAACTAATTTAATATTAAAATATGGGAGTGATTTAAATGTTTCTGTCTGCGTTCCAGTTTGGCCTTGCAAAACTGATGTTGTGCAGTTTTTTAAACTGTGTTTCCACTGTGTGTGTGTGTGTGTGTGTGTGTGTGTGTGTGTGGGCGTCAAGAAGTGACGTTTTTTGTATCCCTAAAACCGTTAAATCATGTGCAATTCAGCAAAAAACATAGGGATGTGGCAATTTAGTACATAATTAAATGATTAATTAAGGCTCCAGCCACAGGTGTATAAGTAGGGTGATCACAGGTGTTAGTGGAGGTTGTGTAATGGTGAAGGAACGGCGGTGCAGTTTGTTGTTTTGTGTATTGTTGTAAAATGTTATGTAAATAAACGTGTGTAAGTGCTTGAAATACAGTGTTTCTGGTCTCTGAATCTCCTTGCCAACACGCACCCCTTCATAGTCACAAAAAAAAATATAATAAAAAAGCAAGGTAAGCAAAACAAAAACCCAGATAGATAGATAGATAGATAGATAGATATAGATAGATTTATTATAAACCTGTTATAAACATACATATATAATACAGAAATGTAGCTTCAGCATTTCTGATCCGTATATTCTACAAATGGAGCTAAAATACCAGCACTTTAGGTTAATGATATAAAAATTATCCAGTCAAAATGTTTAATACAGTATATTTTCTAAATACTGGCAGTAAATCTACAATAGGCTCTATACTTGCCCACATTTCCCACTACATAATAATAATAATAATAATAATAATAATACATATCCAAATTCCGCAGGGACAGTGCAAGGCTCTCGCCATTAGAATATTATTGTTGTTATTTATTTATTTATTTTGTTATTGGGGATCCAGTATACTGGTAGTCCATACGAGTTCAACACATTTCTCAGTAGATTGTAATCCACCCGGGAATTCTGGAACTTTTTGGAACTTCGTTCTGTTAGTCTTGCACAAGCTGATGTTAATCCCTATATTTAAATTTTTGAACAAATGTGTGCAGCCAGCAGTTTTTTTTTTTTTCTATTTCATGTTTTTGTTCTTCTTGCTCAATAAATTTGGTTTAAG
This sequence comes from Polyodon spathula, assembly GCF_017654505.1. Classification (NCBI taxonomy): domain Eukaryota; kingdom Metazoa; phylum Chordata; class Actinopteri; order Acipenseriformes; family Polyodontidae; genus Polyodon; species Polyodon spathula. Next base: position 43,020,880 of record NC_054538.1, read on the forward strand.
AGATTTTACTTCAACTCTGTAGGTGGTCGCTCAAGCCTGGTGCTGTCGGTAGCCCGCAGCAATAATACAGGAGAACACTGGCACAAATTCCCAGCTATGCTAATTTAATACATTTTGGGGTACAAACATGACGGGTTTTTTTGTCCTTGGTAGTTACCATTGATAGATGCCACCTTAGGCTAGTGTACAATGAATTGCGTCTTAATGCCAAGGGACAGAAACTGTAGGCTTAAAGGAATCAGATATCCGATGACAAAACACAAAGATAACAGTGTAAAGGATGAAAAAAAAAATTCTGTGCATTGCAAAGGGCTTTGTTATTTATGTATGTATTTGCAAAGGGCTGCATTTTTAAAAAAAATT